>NW_027100904.1:22500-57500 GCF_029633855.1 Hoplias malabaricus
CTGCACTATCTTTCTGCCCAACAATGGTGGAATTGGTGATCCTCTTACCATCTTGGCTTCAGAGAGACACTGACACTCTTTTTGTACCAAATCATGTTGTCAATTGACCTAATTAGTGTTAATTGGTCTTCCAGCTGTTCATTATGTGCTCCATTTCCTTTTTCCAGCCACTTATTGCTACTTGTCCCAACTTTTTTGGGATTTGTTGACACTGTGTAATTTTGAATCAACATATTTTTCCTTTAAAATGTTACATTTACTCAGATTAAACTTTTGATCTGTCATCTATGTTCTATTACGAATAAAATATTGACATTTGCCGTCTCCACATCATTGCATTCAGTTTTTATTCACAATTTGTTTACTGTCCCAACTTTTTGGGAATCTGGTTTGTAAATATAAGTGTGTTGTAGCTGTGCAGGTGTGTGTTACCTGAGATTGCCGGAGCTGAATGAGTTGAAGTACGTCTGATTTGAGACGGTAATCTTTTGCACGAGCGTCAGTGAAGACGTAGATGAAGGACCCGGGCAGAGACAGTTCCAGAGCTTTCTTTATTGCTCCAATGCTCATCTCTGGACAATCTCCTCCGCCCTGAGCACACACACACACACACACACACACAATTACATACACACATAAACACACATAAACACACACACACACACACACACACACACACAATTACGTACACACACACAATTACGTACACACACACACAAACACACACACACACACACACACACACACACAATTACGTACACACACACAATTACGTACACACACACACAAACACACACACACACACACACAATTACATACACACATACACACACACACAACCACCCACACACAATTACATACACACACACACACACAAACACACACACAGTTACACACACACACACACACACACACACACAGAGTTACACACACACAAATACACACACACACACACACAAACACACACACAGTTACACACACACACACACACACACACAGACAGAGTTACACACACACAAACACACAAATACACACACACACACACACAGTTACACACACATACAAACACAAACACACACACACACACACACACACACACAATTACAAGGCAAGGCAAGTTTATTTATAGAGCACCTTTCGTACAGAAGCAGAAAAAAGAAAGAATTAAATTAAACTCATAAAAGTCCAAAAAAACAATTACATAAAAAGAGTAAAATGTTGTAGCTGCTCAAACAGGAATGTTTAAAAGTGTCTAAAGTCAGGGCTCTTCTAATGATCTTGGTCTGGTTCTGTTTCAGAGCGGCGCCGGAGCTAAACACTGCCTCTCCGTGTGTAGTTTTGACCTGAGACAGGACTAACTCTAGTTCCTAAAGCTCTGAGAGCTCTGCTCGGCTCATATCTCTGTAGCAGATCTGATAAATACACTGCTCCTACCCCATTTAGACATTTATAACCAGTAATGACACCTTAAAGTCTACTCTGTAACAGACTGGTCTCCAGTGTAAGGATTTGAGGATGAAGGGGGGTGATATGACCTCTTCTTTTGCTCCGAGGGAGACTCTGGGGCTGCATTTTGAATCAGCTGAAACTGTTTAATGGTCTTTTGTGGAAGTCCAGCTCAGAGACCATTACAGTAATCAATGCTAGAAATAAAGGCATGGATCAGTTTCTCCAGCTCTGGTTTAGTCTGAAAACCTCTGATCTACTGATGTTCTTAAGATGGTAAAATACTGATCTAGTAACCGCTTTAATATGAGACTAAAACTGAGATCTGAGTCCATTAATACACCAAGGTTGTGAGACAGTTCTTTAGATTTTTAAGCTCTCTCGAGTCCAAATACGCAGCCAATCTTTGTCTCTCAGTGCTGTTCCCAAATAGAATAATCTCAGTTTTATCTTTATTCAGCTGCAGAAAGTTCCATCCAGTTAGTGATGTGTAAAAGGCACTTGCTTAATGAGTCACTGGACCAGAGTCGTTTGGGGACAGGGCCAGTTACTATGAGTATCATCTGCACAGCTGGGATAGGAACAGCCCATAGTCCTGTAGAATCTGGCCAAACAGTCTGGGGTCAAACCTGAACAAACAGCTCCTGAAGATCTTTCTGGAATTCTCTGGGGTCAGTGGTGATGGACACGGGGCCAATATCTGCAACAAACAATGTTCACAACATTTACACAATTCACACCTCCTGTACCCCCCCCCCCCCCCCCACACACACACACACACACACAGACATACACACACCCGCTCCCCGCCCCTGCCCCCCTCTTACAAAACACTCCTATGGTATTCACCCACCCTATACACACTCTATTACCCCCACATCCACTCACCCACGCAGCACACACACACACACACACACACACACACTTTTAGTGCTTTATTGAGGGCTTTGAAAGAATTTATAACTGCCCCCTGAACCTGGTACAAACCTAAACACACACACACACACACACAAATACACTAGCCCCGGGGGGGTATGTAAAGCAGGGAATGGGCTTTAACTTGAGCTCAGTTCAGTGGGGTAGAGGAGGTGGAGGAGAAGGAGAAGAGGTGGAGAAGAGAAAGTGGATGGTGTGGAGGAGTGAAGGGGAAGAGAATGTGGAGGTGGAAAAAAAGGAGAAGAGAAGGTGGACGAGAAGAGGTGAAGGAGAAGAGGAGGTGGAGGAGAAAAGGAAGAGAAGAGTTGCCCCCTGCAGGGTGAAGTGGAACCAAACCTGGATCGTGAAACGGAACCAGCACAAAGTTCTGGATGGTTCTGTTTCTGCGGGTCAGGGTTTTCTCCAGAATTCTTGACGCTCCTTCGATCACCTGCTGGAGGTCATCATACATCGATCCGGTGACGTCAAAGACAAACGCCAGCGACACCGCCGCGTTCACACTCACAGTGTTAGAATCCAGATTAAGATCCGTATTAAAGTCAGGATTAGAATTTAGATCCAGACTGAGGTCAGGGCTGAGACTGGGATGGACAGAGTGATCTCTGCCCATGTGGGTTTTCTGAGCAAATGCTGAGAGTCCAGTGAGAAACAAAAGAAAGAACATTTTCCACAATGCAGTCATCATCATCTTCATCCTCATCCTCATCCTCACAGCACGCGATCCGCTACAACATAACGGTAAACACTCGATAACTTTATTTAACTCCTCAGTAACCCGGAGCTCGCGCAGCTGGTGTGACCAGAGCTCGCACAGGGTCCGTGTGTGTGTGTGTGTGTGTGTGTGTGTGTGTGTCTGTGTGTGTGTGTAATCTGATCCCTCACACTGCTGCGCGCGCAGCTGTTTGTTTCAGTCTCGTGCTGAACTTTACTTTCCATTCCACGTTAAATTCTCCTGTTTGTGTGTTATGTGTAAAAGTAGCGTGCGTATTGTTTGTGATGTGTGTGTGTGTGTGTGTGTGTTGCATTGTTTGTATGGATGGTCAGGAAATGTAATCAACTGAAATAGAAACAGACATCGACTTATTTATAAAATTATTTTCATTGAATTTTACTTTCAGAAATAGTTCCAGTTTTTTGCACTTCCCGTTTCCTCCAGCGGGCGGCAGTATTGTGTTGCGGTGGAGAACCCATAGCTTTCAGCTCAGAGCATGCGCAGTTCAGAAATAATGTAGGAATAAAAATTCGAACGTTTGTCTCGTTTTTTCATTAATCTATATGTTTCTGAGTTCACGCTGAAATGAGAGGTTAAGGAAGGACTGGGTGAATGATATGTGAGCAGTTGTTGTGCAGAGAGCTCAGTTAACATTTTAATGACAGATTAAAGCAGTTGCCACCATGACGTTACCCTTAATTAGCATATTATCTAAATGCCTTTCCGTATTTCCACAGAAACAGATTCCAATGTCTTTGTCCATGTGAATGAACCAAAGTCTAGAAGAGTTCAAATCTGCAATTCAAAGATTATGGGGTTTCACACAAATTCTGTGAAGTAGCATGAATCAGCCGCCATTTTAGCTCCATTACTCTGGCTCGCCATTTTCTGCCATTTTAAGGACCTCAGTTAATGAGTATCGGTTAACACTGTAACACCTGATTAATCTGGACAATTAGTTTATAAAACAAATGAACAATTTAGAAAAGTTGGCCAAAACCTCTCCTGTAATTCACTGGTTTAACAGAGTGTAGTGTCATATCCATGGTTTTATTATGTGATGTAAAGAGCGTCGCTACTGTTGTCAGAAATTAAATTTTATGATGAAATATGGATTAAATCACATAAAGTCACAAAGCACTGCTGTGAGAAGTGTTTTTTTCCTTTGCTTGGTTTAATCCAGGCATTTCTCTTATAAAGTTGTTGGAGCCGAATGTGAAAGTGTGTTACCCCCGTTCACACGAGCAGGCGACAAAGCAAAAAGCGTCCAGTCGTTTCCTGTGGAAGAATGTGATTTTAGTTGTGATTCAGCGACCAGTGGCAAATTAAGTTGAGATTTTGTCGACTTTATGCAAATGTGTTATAAGAAATGACATTCTAAATGACGCCGGCTTTAAAGAGACACTGATTAAACTTAAACCCGGATAATGGAGAGTTGCACTTGTTACTTATTTCTGAAGTGTTGTTTTCACTAATGTCCAAACAGTCTCTAAAACCGTGATTCACAGGAGAACTATTCAAATGGATCCACTGTTTTACACAGAACAAACCCACAAACAAATAAAACAAACCCATGCTACGACCACCATCGGCTCACAATGCACCCACCCCCTCCACTAACGCTCCACCATCCTGCTCCAGGACAGGCACCGCCCCCGTCAGCCCTGCCACACCCACAACCCTCCACAGTAAAGCACAGCCAGGATGGCCCTCCCTGCTGGAGGCGGAGCTAATGGAGAGGAGGATGGCATTGTCTACTGCCAACTGCACTAAGATACAGCAGAACTCTAGTGAACCTGGAAAAACTAAAGAGAAAATGGACACTCCACCACTCACAGCTGTCAGGACATGAGGAGAACTAAACCGGTTCTTAGCGTATTTGTTCTGCTTCAACGTCCTTGGATCTGTCCTTTACTTTTATTATCTTACCTAAACAAATCACAAAGTATTTCTCTCTCTGGACGTAGTTCCACCATCTCCACTGTCACACAAGGCGTTCCTCAAGGCTCAGTGCTCAGCCGTTTATTATTCATCAATATCTTTCAGCCCCTGTTCGGGTTATTCATTGTTTTTCAACTCAGTTTTAATTGCAATGCCGATGACAGGCAGGTTTTTCTTCAGACAGTGATAAAGATCCCTCTCCAAACATTTTGAGAGTTGCTGATGTTAAATTCTGTTTTCAATTAAACATAGAGTTTAATTCATTGGTACATCGTTGCATTCTGTTTTTATTTACATTTTACCCAGCAACTTTTCTGGAAATGGGGTTTCATTCATTCACTAATTTATTCATTGTCTGTGACGACTTATCCAGTTCAGGATAGCAGGGTCCGGAACCAACCCAGAATCACTGGGAGCAAGGCGGGAACACGCCCTGCATGTCTGTGGTATCACATCCTTCTCCTGGGCCATGGCTCCATTCACCAACCTCACAGCCTGAGGAGGGAGGCTCCGCCCCTTTGGAGAATGGCCCCTCCCCTCTACTCCTGGACCACATTCCTGTTCAGAAGACCCTCACTGCGACTGAGAACGGAGCTCGGAGCCGCTTCTGGATCTGGATCCACATTCCCTTCGAAACCAAAGATGCCGAGCAAAAGAAAGAAGAACAAACGGAGGATGAGGAGAGCTGTGAGTTTCCTCCTCACTCTGACAGTCTTCTTCATCTCCATCATCCTTCTCCTCATCCTCCTTTCCTCTCTTTACCTTCCTCATCCTGGTTCTTCCCATCTCCCTTCACATTCTCCTCATCCTACTCCTTCACCATGTCCTCCTCTTCCTCTCCTCTTTCTCCTGATCCTCCACATCCTACTCTTCCTCCTCCTCCTCCTTCTTCTCTTGATCAGGAGCTCCATGTTTTGATCCATTCGTAAACATGAGCTCCTTCAGGGTCTGACTGTATTTGTAATGAACGTGAACATTACCTACAGTAACACACACACACACACACACACACACACACACACACTCACACACACACACACACACTCACACACTTGCATTCAAATTTCTTTCATTTAAAATTTTCTAGTGAACTTTCCAAAGGTCTGCCCTGCGCCCGAGCGTTGGCCGTGTCTCTGAGGTTCCTCTTCGTGGACAGGGAACCATTCAGTGGACACACAGCATCTCTGCTCTGGACAGAGGGGGACATCTCTGTCCCACTGTCACTGTAAACGGTTGTGACACACTCACAGTGTAGTGGCCTTCAGTGTGTGTGTGTGTGTGTGAGTGTGTGTCTGTGTGTCCTGCTCTTCACACACGACTGCATAATGTGCCCACATAAACACACACACACACACACACACACACACTCAGAGTGAGATTAACTTTGATTGTGTGTGTTCATTCCACTGTGCAGCTGTTGTGTAATGAAGCGGTGGCTGTGAATGCAATGGGATTAAAGCTGGATTGTGTGTGTGTTGTGGGGAGTATGGGGTGTTGTGTCCAGCTGATGACTCTGCCGCTCTTCCACGTCTGATTTAATTAAAGGGATTACAGTCAGAAATGGAACAGTTCTGCTCCAAGTTTCTGCCAGAGACTGAGAACACGGTTCTGCTGTTCCACTGCTGACGAGGCATCAGTCAGAGTTTAACCAAAGTGTGGAAAAGACATCGTTATTATGACAGCACATTCACTGATAATCAGCACACACACACACACACACACACACAGCTCCATGAATGTGTTTCTGGACAGTACACATTGTTTAATGGAGGTTTTATTAATGATATTAATTATTGTTTTGCGTGTGAGCAGCAGGCCCAGCGGAAGGCGCTAGAGGAACAACGTAGTGCCTCAGGAAAAGGAACCTTTGCTCCAAGGCTACTTAAAGTCTCCAAAGGTCCAAAGGAGCTGCTGGCGACTGCGGTTAAAACTCCAACTAATGCCAACTGTCCAGTTCAGCTAAGGAAAAAAACAACAAAAACTTCGGTAGACCCAAAAACAGCTGGGAGGACCCCAGCCACAGTTGATACAGACGTCTCAACACAAACAGTTGTTGAGACACTGGTCAGATCTCTTCCAGAAGAAGCAGTAGTTGATGGTCCAACAGCTGCACAGAGACCAAAAGCAGGAGTTTTCGAGTCTCAAGAAGCAACAGTGGTTAAGGCGTCAACAGAATCAAATGTAGAGGCTCCACCAACAACAAAACTTCCAACAGAAACCATGGTAGAGGCTTCAGTGGGAGCAGCTCTAGATGTTCTAGAAGACATTTCAACAAAAACACTTTCAAAGTCTCTAACTGGAACATTTCTAGAAGTTCAAGAACAAAGAACTGGAGAAAAATCTGTAAAAGAATCTGTAGAGGATCCAGCAGAAACAACAGCAGAGTCTTCAGTAAATACAGCTGAAAATACTCCAGCAGAGACATCTCCATCGGGGGCAACAGAGACAGATACGTGGGGGGCAGCAGAGACAGATCCAGTGGGGGCAGCAGGGACAGATCCAGTGGGGGCAGCAGAGAGAGATCTAAAAGGGGCAGCAGGGACAGATCTAAAAAGGACAGCAGAGACAGATCCAGTGGGGGCAGCTGGGACAGATCCAGTGGGGGCATCAGGGGAAGATCCAGCGGGGGCAGCAGAGACAGATCCGGTGTGGGCAGCAGGGACAGATCCAGTGGGGGCAACAGGGAGAGATCTAAAAGGGGCAGCAGAGATGGATACACTGGGGGCAGCAGGGACATATCCAGTAGGGGCAGCAGAAACAGATCCAGTGGGGGCAGCAGGGACAGAGCCAGTGGGGGCAGCAGGGACAGATCCAGTGGGGGCAGCAGAGACAGATCTAAAAGGGGCAGCAGAGATGGATACACTGGGGGCAGCAGGGACAGATCCAGTGGGGGCAGCAGAGACAGATCTAAAAGGGGCAGCAGGGACAGATCTAAAAAGGACAGCAGAGACAGATCCAGTGGGGGCAGCTGGGACAGATCCAGTGGGGGCATCAGGGGAAGATCCAGCGGGGGCAGCAGAGACAGATCCGGTGTGGGCAGCAGGGACAGATCCAGTGGGGGCAACAGGGAGAGATCTAAAAGGGGCAGCAGAGATGGATACACTGGGGGCAGCAGGGACATATCCAGTAGGGGCAGCAGAGACAGATCCAGTGGGGGCAGCAGGGACAGAGCCAGTGGGGGCAGCCGGGACAGATCCAGTGGGGGCAGCAGAGATGGATACACTGGGGGCAGCAGGGACAGATCCAGTGGGGGCAACAGGGACAGATCTAAAAGGGGCAGCAGAGATGGATACACTGGGAGCAGCAGGGACATATCCAGTGGGGGCAGCAGAGACAGATCCAGTGGGGGCAGCAGGGACAGATCCAGTGGGGGAAGCAGAGACAGATCTAAAAGGGTCAGTAGGGACCGATCCAGTGGGGGCAGCTGGGACAGATCCAGTGGGGGCAGCAGAGACAGATACGGTGCGGGCAGCAGAGACAGATACGGTGCGGGCAGCAGAGACAGATCTAGTGGGGGAAGCAGAGACAGATCTAAAAGGGGCAGCAGGGACAGATCCAGGGGGGGCAGCAGGGACAGATCCAGTGGGGGCAGCAGGGACAGATCCAGGGGGGGCAGCAGGGACAGATCCAGTGGGGGCAGCTGGGACAGATCCAGGGGGGGCAGCAGGGACAGATCCAGTGGGGGCAGCAGGGACAGATCCAGTGGGGGCAGCAGGGACCGATCCAGTGGGGGCAGCAGGGACAGATCTAAAATGGGCAGCAGAGACAGGTCTAAAAGGGGCAGCAGGGACAGATCTAAGTGGGGCAGAAGAACCTGTTCTTGAGGGTACAGGTGAAGAACCACAGACACCAGCAGGAGTTACAGAGGCTCTTGAAGATACAACTGCAGATGACCTTGCAGAAACAGCTCAAGATTCTCCAGCAGACAAAACTGAAGAGAAGGAGATTGTCTATGCTCCAGACTTTAAGAAAATGGTAATTTCCTTTTGATACATTTTCAGATCAAACAGCAGTAAATACGTGGCCTGTGGTTTAATTAAAGGACATGTTCAGCGTCTGGAGCCTGCAGCAACAATACTGTTGTTATTTTAAACCAAGCAGGTTCTCAACCATTTTAAATTCAGCAGTGTGTGTGTACTGAGCGATATTCTTCAGATCGTTAAAAGTGCAGTGAATGTGAGAACCAAAAAAACCTGTTGATTAAAAGATACAGTCGCTTCTTACTCACACACACCACTCCACATTAAAATATACAGTCACTTCTTACTCACACACACCGCTCCACTTAAAAGATACAGTCGCTTCTTACTCACACACACCACTCCACATTAAAATATACAGTCACTTCTTACTCACACACACCACTCCACATTAAAATATACAGTCACTTCTTACTCACACACACCGCTCCACTTAAAAGATACAGTCGCTTCTTACTCACACACACCACTCCACATTAAAATATACAGTCACTTCTTACTCACACACACCACTCCACATTAAAATATACAGTCACTTCTTACTCACACACACCGCTCCACTTAAAAGATACAGTCGCTTCTTACTCACACACACCGCTCCACTTAAAAGATACAGTCACTTCTTACTCACACACACCGCTCCACTTAAAAGATACAGTCGCTTCTTACTCACACACACCGCTCCACTTAAAAGATACAGTCGCTTCTTACTCACACACACCGCTCCACCTTAAAAGATGCAGTCGCTTCTTACTCACACACACCGCTCCACCTTAAAAGATACAGTCATTCTTACTCACACACACCACTCCACCTTAAAAGATACAGTCGCTTCTTACTCACACACACCGCTCCACTTAAAAGATACAGTCGCTTCTTACTCACACACACCGCTCCACCTTAAAAGATACAGTCGCTTCTTACTCACACACACCGCTCCACCTTAAAAGATACAGTCGCTTCTTACTCACACGCACCGCTCCACCTTAAAAGATACAGTCGCTTCTTACTCACACACACCGCTCCACCTTAAAAGATACAGTCGCTTCTTACTCACACACACCGCTCCACCTTAAAATATACAGTCGCTTCTTACTCACACACACCGCTCCACCTTAAAATATACAGTCGCTTCTTACTCACACACACCGCTCCACCGTAAAATATACAGTCGCTTCTTACTCACACACACCGCTCCACCTTAAAATATACAGTCGCTTCTTACTCACACACACCGCTCCACATTAAAAGATACAGTCGCTTCTTACTCACACACACCGCTCCACCTTAAAAGATACAGTCGCTTCTTACTCACACACACCGCTCCACCTTAAAAGATACAGTCGCTTCTTACTCACACACACCGCTCCACCTTAAAAGATACAGTCGCTTCTTACTCACACACACCGCTCCACCTTAAAATATACAGTCGCTTCTTACTCACACACACCGCTCCACCTTAAAATATACAGTCGCTTCTTACTCACACACACCGCTCCACATTAAAATATACAGTCGCTTCTTACTCACACACACCGCTCCACCTTAAAAGATACAGTCGCTTCTTACTCACACACACCGCTCCACATTAAAAGATACAGTCGCTTCTTACTCACACACACCGCTCCACCTTAAAAGATACAGTCGCTTCTTACTCACACACACCGCTCCACCTTAAAAGATACAGTCGCTTCTTACTCACACACACCGCTCCACCTTAAAAGATACAGTCGCTTCTTACTCACACACACCGCTCCACATTAAAATATACAGTCGCTTCTTACTCACACACACCGCTCCACCTTAAAATATACAGTCGCTTCTTACTCACACACACCGCTCCACATTAAAATATACAGTCGCTTCTTACTCACACACACCGCTCCACATTAAAAGATACAGTCGCTTCTTACTCACACACACCGCTCCACCTTAAAAGATACAGTCGCTTCTTACTCACACACACCGCTCCACCTTAAAAGATACAGTCACTTCTTACTCACACACACTGCTCCACCTTAAAATATACAGTCGCTTCTTACTCACACACACCGCTCCACCTTAAAATATACAGTCGCTTCTTACTCACACACACCGCTCCACTTTAAAAGATACAGTCGCTTCTTACTCACACACACCGCTCCACCTTAAAATATACAGTCGCTTCTTACTCACACACACCGCTCCACATTAAAAGATACAGTCGCTTCTTACTCACACACACCGCTCCACCTTAAAAGATACAGTCGCTTCTTACTCACACACACTGCTCCACCTTAAAAGATACAGTCACTTCTTACTCACACACACTGCTCCACCTTACATACAGTAGAAATTCAGTAGGATGCTTGACATGTGCTTTAGGAAGAACCTTCAGGAGACCTGTGTGAAGAAGGTCTTTAGTCTGTTACTAGAGTAAATGATTGTGAAGGTGTCTCTCACCTGTTCAGGTAAACACTGAGGAACCAGCTGAGGAGTGTCTGAGGCTCAGAGGCGACCAGTGGAGTGAAACCAGGTCCAAACTCAAACAACAAACGGTCACTGAACCTGGACTTACTGCTGTTCCTGAGTTTGATCCTGATCCTCAGTTTGCCGCTGAAACTGCAGATGGTTCCACACCGGTCACTAATCAACACTCTGAAGCTGAACAGGTGATGACTCCTCGCCGCTCTCTCTCTGAGTTTAATGTTGGAGGGAGAATGTAACGTTTTAAATAAAATCATTCCTTTATTTTATAAAGCACTTCCACAGAGGAGGTGATTCAGGGGAATACAGCTGCTGAGGTCTTTCATTAGCTTTCTCCAACAAGACTCTGGCTCCGCCCACAAAGGATGTCCCCTGAAGGACAGTAGTGTAACAGCTTTGTTTCTCAGTCTGAGATTTCCAGGAAAGAAAATGTCATTGTAAGAGAAAGAGAAGTAAAAGATAAGTTCAGGAAGCTGTTCTGAGTGACCAATCAATTGAAGATGAACAGAGACAGGCCTAGCTCAGCTCTACTGTAAAGATCACACACACACAGAGGTTTGTCTCCATTGTCTCCATAGTTTTAGGGGACATTACATATATAGTCAGTGTGCAAATTTTGGTCTTCACAGTCCAATCAGACCCCCCCCCCCCACCACCACACACACACACACACACACACAAGTTCTTTTGTTTAGATAGATAGATAGATAGATAGATAGATAGATAGATAGATAGATAGATAGATAGATAGATAGATAGATACTTTATTGATCCCCAGGGAAAATTCAAGTTTGACACATTTACAACTTAAATGTTGAGGCAGAATTCAAAAGTGTCCGTAGGTGTGTGTGTGTGAGTGAATATGTGAGTGTGTGTTGCCCTGTGAAGGACTGGCGCCCCCTCCAGGGTGTGTTCCTGCCTTGCGCCCAATGATTCCAGGTAGGCTCTGGACCCACCGTGACCCTGAACTGGATAAGGGTTTCAGGTAATGAATGGATGAAAGGATGTGGAGGCAGTAAATGTTGCTTGTTTTTTTTCCTTGTGTTTGCAGGGAGTGGAGGAGGTGAAGTGGGAGGAGAAGGTGAAGGAGGCGGAGGAGGATTTTAATGAAGATTAAAGCAGGTGAGTGAAGTTCATTAATGTCTCACTGAGAGTCACAAAGGCTGCATTCACACAGCAGGCAAAAGAGGCCCAGATCAAATCTGTGTTTTTTTTCTGCTGTTCACACTTGCTACATAATGTGACTTATATCTGACATCAGTCTGAACAGACCACGCTTTCTAAACTGGGGTCATAACAGGGTCATAAGGATGATGTTAGTGCCACGCCACGTTCTTTATTCCAAATCAGCTCTGTCTGACGAGACGAGATGTGAGACATGTCTGAGGAGACGAGAAGCAAGACAGGTCTGATGAGACGAGAAGTGAGACAGGTCTGAGGAGATGAGACATGAGACAGGTCTGACAAGACAAGAAGTGAGACAAGTCTGACAAGATGAGAAGTGATACAGGTCTGAGGAGACATGAGACAGGTCTGATGAGACGAGAAGTGAGACGTCTGATGAGACGAGAAGTGAGACAGGTCTGACGAGACAAGAAGTGAGACAGGTCTGAGGAGACGAGATGTGAGACAGGTCTGAGGAGACGAGAAGTGAGACATGTCTGAGGAGACGAGATGTGAGACAGGTCTGAGGAGACGAGAAGTGAGACATGTCTGAGGAGACGAGAAGTGAGACATGTCTGACGAGACAAGAAGTGAGATAGGTCTGACAAGACAAGATGTGAGACAGGTCTGACGAATTGAGATGTGAGACAAGTCTGACGAGACGAGACGTGAGACAGGTCTGAGCGGACGAGACGTCAGACAGGTCTGAGAAGACGTGAGACAGGTCTGAGAAGACGAGAAGTGAGACAGGTCTGATGAGACGAGAAGTGAGACAGGTCTGAGGAGACGAGACTTGAGACAGGTCTGACAAGACAAGAAGTGAGACAAGTCTGAGGAGATGTGAGACAGGTCTGAGGAGACGAGACGTGAGACAGGTCTGAGGAGATGAGACATGAGACAGGTCTGAGGAGATGAGACATGTCTGAGGAGACAAGACGTGAGACAGGTCTGAGAAGATGTGAGACAGGTCTGTGGAGATGAGACGTGAGACAGGTCTGAGGAGACGAGACGTGAGACAGGTCTGAGGAGATGAGACGTGAGACAGGTCTGAGGAGACGAGATGTGAGACAGGTCTGAGGAGACGAGATGTGAGACAGGTCTGAGGAGATGAGACGTGAGACAGGTCTGAGGAGACGAGACGTAAGACAGGTCTGAGGAGACGAGACGTGAGACAGGTCTGAGGAGACGAGACGTTAGACAGGTCTGAGGAGACGAGACGTGAGACAGGTCTATGGAGACGAGACAAGAGAAAAATTGATGGAGGCTGCTGGTGTTTGTTGAAAAAGGGACTGAGCCCAGACCTCGGTCTCCCACTGAGCTCAGGGTTGTGTCTTGACTCACGTCTGCGTTTAACGTTTAACGCTGCTTTGGACAGAAATAAAAACAAACAGGGCTTGACTTTTCACACCGCAGCATATTCACTGTTTTACTAATATTTCTTCACTCCTTCATTCACACACTGATAACAGCTGGGGGTTTCAGAAATTCTTTGTGGATTTTCAAGAAGTGGACGGAGGGTGGACGAAGACTCTCAGGAGCTGTTAATGACGATGATCTGAATCTTCAGAAAGAGGAGGGTCTGGAGACGATTGAGAGCTGGAAGCAGACGATAAACGTCTCTAATAAAATACATTTGGAAGATTTGAATTTCTGTTTTAGCTTCAAACATCTGGATTCATTCATTCACTTCCAGTGTTCAGCAGAAACTCGTTTACAGCTCAGCGTTTCACTGATGATTTTCCTTTTGTTCTTTTGCGTAGTTGTGTGTAGTTTTCTCCGCTGTGAATGAAAACAGGTCTGTTCTGTTGTTACTGAATTCATAAAAAATACATTTTAAAACGAGCTGGAGATCAGAGTTGTTATCATTATTTTTATTATTCACATAACACAGATCCAATGTCCACCATCTCTCTCTCTCACACACACACACACACACACACACACTCCTCAGCTGCACAATACAGAGGTTATATACTGACTTTAATCTGTTTATTTATTGTTATCTATTTTTCTAGAGAAATAACATTGATTATGTTGTGATATTTTATGAAGTTTAAACTTTCACAGCAATAAATGAATAATTATTCATTCATCCATTATCTGTAACCCTTATCCAGTTCAGGGTCATGGTGGGTCCAGAGCCTACCTGGAACCATTGGGCGCAAGGCGGGAATACACCCTGGAGGGGGCGCCAGTCCTTCACAGGGCAACACAGTCACACACACACACACTCACTCACACTCTTTAATGAATAATTAATGTGAATGAATTTTAATTTTCACTTGTGGTTGGAGTGTTTTAGAGCACTTTAAACTTTTCCCAAACCCATGTTTAGGTTTTACTGTTTACACAGCAGCACACAGTAAACACACATTTAAAACTGAACACAGCACAAAAAATTTTTGGAATTTAATTTATTTTCTGAGACACTAATAAATAAATGTTTATAATTTACAGATTAAACGGAGGCTTTAATAAATAGCATTATTCTCAAGAAGAGCTGAATTTACTGATCCCCCAGACACACTTCTGGCTTAGTTAAGTTAGACTTTACTAAAGGTCTGTTCAACACTGGGTGAAGGAGGCCCGGTTCTGCATTTGCTTCCATGAGGGTTCTGTTGTGGAGCGTTCCAGTC
Source organism: Hoplias malabaricus (assembly GCF_029633855.1). Taxonomy (NCBI): domain Eukaryota; kingdom Metazoa; phylum Chordata; class Actinopteri; order Characiformes; family Erythrinidae; genus Hoplias; species Hoplias malabaricus. The sequence continues at coordinate 37,782 of NW_027100904.1, forward strand.
TGAGTCCAGTTCACACTGAGTTCTGACCATAGTTCTTAGACGGGGGAGATTTACAGCAACTGCAACAAAACACAGTGATTTCTTTATGAAACTGCAAACAATATTTAATCACAATAAAATGAAGAAGAGTTCTGCGGTCAGGAACCGAGAGGAACCCCTCTCTGCAGAACCTCTTCTCTGTAGGTGAAGACGTCCTGCAGAAATGTTCTACAGCGATCCAGTCAGTGTCCCCTCAGAGCTGAGGACGTCCCACAGCGGCTGAGTGGAACACAAAGCTCAGAACCCTCAGCACTTTCATCTGGACACGAGAATCTCAAGTAGTTACCGTTTCTTGTAGCAGCAGTAGATTAAGATGGAGATGAATCCCAGCAGAAGCAGAACTCCACAGCAGATCCCCACAATCTCCTCCGGCTGAATGCCACTGGATATCATCAAGAGAACGTGCTCACAGCGCTCCCCGGAGAACGTCGGATTACAGCTGAAATGACACACACCCGGTTACCACCTGCACCTGCAGCTCCAGACACTGTGTAGAGTGTGTTTGTGTGTGTTTGTGTAGAGTGTGTTAGTGTGTGTTTGTATAGAGTGTGTTAGTGTGTGTTTGTATAGAGTGTTAGTGTGTGTTTGTGTAGAGTGTGTTAGTGTGTGGTTGTGTAGAGAGTGTTTGTGTGGTTGTGTAGAGTGTGTTAGTGTGTGTTTGTGTAGAGTGTGTTAGTGTGTGTTTGTGTAGAGTGTGTTAGTGTGTGGTTGTATAGAGTGTGTTAGTGTGTGTTTGTGTAGAGTGTGTTGGTGTGTGTTTGTGTAGAGTGTGTTGGTGTGTGTTTGTGTAGAGTGTGTTAGTGTGTGTTTGTGTAGAGTGTGTTAGTGTGTGTTTGTGTAGAGTGTGTTAGTGTGTGTTTGTGTAGAGTGTGTTAGTGTGTGTTTGTGTAGAGTGTGTTAGTGTGTGATTGTGTAGAGTGTGTTAGTGTGTGATTTTGTAGACCGTGTTAGTGTGTGTTTGTGTAGAGTGTGTTAGTGTGTGATTGTGTAGTGTGTTAGTGTGTGTTTGTGTAGAGTGTGTTATTGTGTGTTTGTAAAGAGTGTTAGTGTGTGTTTGTGTAGAGTGTGTTAGTGTGTGATTGTGTAGAGTGTGTTAGTGTGTGTTTGTGTGGAGTGTGTTAGTGTGTGTTTGTGTATACTGTTAGTGTGTGTTTGTGTAGATTGTGTTAGTGTGTGATTGTGTAGAGTGTGTTAGTGTGTGTTTGTGTAGAGTGTGTTATTGTGTGTTTGTAAAGAGTGTTAGTGTGTGTTTGTGTAGAGTGTGTTAGTGTGTGATTGTGTAGAGTGTGTTAGTGTGTGTTTGTGTGGAGTGTGTTAGTGTGTGTTTGTGTATACTGTTAGTGTGTGTTTGTGTAGATTGTGTTAGTGTGTGATTGTGTAGAGTGTGTTAGTGTGTGTTTGTGTAGAGTGTGTTAGTGTGTGGTTGTGTAGAGTGTGCTAGTGTGTGTTTGTGTATAGTGTTAGTGTGTGGTTGTGTAGAGTGTGTGGTTGTGTAGAGTGTGTGAGTGTGTGATTGTGTAGAGTGTTAGTGTGTGTTTGTGTGGAGTGTGTTAGTGTGTGTTTGTGTATACTGTTAGTGTGTGTTTGTGTAGATTGTGTTAGTGTGTGGTTGTGTAGAGTGTGTGGTTGTGTAGAGTGTGTGAGTGTGTGATTGTGTAGAGTGTGCTAGTGTGTGTTTGTGTATAGTGTTAGTGTGTGGTTGTGTAGAGTGTGTGGTTGTGTAGAGTGTGTGAGTGTGTGATTGTGTAGAGTGTTAGTGTGTGTTTGTGTAGAGTGTTAGTGTGTGATTGTGTAGTATTAGTGTGTGTTAGTGTGTGATTGTGTAGTGTTAGTGTGTGTTTGTGTAGATTGTGTTAGTGTGTGATTGTGTAGAGTGTGTTAGTGTGTGTTTGTGTAGAGTGTTAGTGTGTGATTGTGTAGAGTGTGTTTGTGTGTGTTTGTGTAGAGTGTGTTAGTGTGTGTTTGTGTAGAGTGTTAGTGTGTGTTTGTGTATAGTGTTAGTGTGTGGTTGTGTAGAGTGTGTTAGTGTGTGATTGTGTAGAGTGTGTTAGTGTGTGTTTGTGTAGAGTGTGTTAGTGTGTGGTTGTGTAGAGTGTGTTAGTGTGTGATTGTGTAGAGTGTGTTAGTGTGTGTTTGTGTAGAGTGTGTTAGTGTGTGTTTGTGTATAGTGTTACTGTGTGTTTGTATAGAGTGTGTTAGTGTGTGTTTGTGTAGAGTGTGTTATTGTGTGTTTGTATAGAGTGTTAGTGTGTGTTTGTGTAGAGTGTGCTAGTGTGTGATTGTGTAGAGTGTGTTAGTGTGTGTTTGTGTGGAGTGTGTTAGTGTGTGTTTGTGTATAGTGTTAGTGTGTGTTTGTGTAGAGTGTGTTAGTGTGTGGTTGTGTAGAGTGTGTTGGTGTGTGTTTGTGCAGAGTGTGTTAGTGTGTGTTTGTGTAGAGTGTTAGTGTGTGTTTGTGTAGAGTGTGTTAGTGTGTGTTTGTGTAGAGTGTGTTAGTGTGTGTTTGTGTAGAGTGTTAGTGTGTGTTTATGTAGAGTGTGTTAGTGTGTGTTTGTGTAGAGTGTTAGTGTGTGTTTGTGTAGAGTGTGTTAGTGTGTGTTTGTGTAGAGTGTGTTAGTGTGTGTTTATGTAGAGTGTGTTAGTGTGTGTTTGTGTAGAGTGTTAGTGTGTGTTTGTGTAGAGTGTGTTAGTGTGTGTTTGTGTAGAGTGTGTTAGTGTGTGTTTGTGTAGAGTGTGTTGGTGTGTGTTTGTGTAGAGTGTTAGTGTGTGTTTATGTAGAGTGTGTTAGTGTGTGATTGTGTAGAGTGTGTTGGTGTGTGTTTGTGTAGAGTGTGTTAGTGTGTGTTTGTGTAGAGTGTATTGGTGTGTGTTTGTGTAGAGTGTTCGTGTGTGTTTGTGTAGAGTGTGTTAGTGTGTGTTTGCGTAGATTGTGTTAGTGTGTGGTTGTGTAGAGTGTGTTAGTGTGTGTTTGTGTAGAGTGTGTTAGTGTGTGTTTGTGTAGAGTGTGTTAGTGTGTGGTTGTGTAGAGTGTGTTAGTGTGTATTTGTGTAGAGTGTTAGTGTGTGTTTGTGTAGAGTGTGTTAGTGTGTGGTTGTGTAGAGTGTGTTAGTGTGTGTTTGTGTAGAGTGTGTTAGTGTGTGTTTGTGTAGAGTGTTAGTGTGTGTTTGTGTAGAGTGTGTTAGTGTGTGTTTGCGTAGTGTGTTAGTGTGTGTTTGTGTAGAGTGTGTTAGTGTGTTTTTGCGTAGAGTGTGTTAGTGTGTGTTTGCGTAGAGTGTGTTAGTAGTGTGTGGTTGTGTAGAGTGTGTTAGTGTGTGTTTGTGTAGAGTGTGTTAGTGTGTGTTTGTGTAGAGTGTGTTAGTGTGTGTTTGTGTAGAGTGTGTTAGTGTGTATTTGTGTAGAGTGTTAGTGTTTGTTTGTGTAGAGTGTGTTAGTGTGTGTTTGCGTAGAGTGTGTTAGTAGTGTGTGATTGTGTAGAGTGTGTTAGTGTGTGTTTGCGTAGAGTGTGTTAGTAGTGTGTGGTTGTGTAGAGTGTGTTAGTGTGTGTTTGTGTAGAGTGTGTTAGTGTGTGTTTGCGTAGAGTGTGTTAGTGTGTGTTTGCGTAGAGTGTGTTAGTGTGTGTTTGCGTAGAGTGTGTTAGTAGTGTGTGGTTGTGTAGAGTGTGTTAGTGTGTGTTTGTGTAGAGTGTTAGTGTGTGTTTGTATAGAGTGTGTTAGTGTGTGTTTGCGTAGAGTGTGTTAGTGTGTGTTTGCGTAGAGTGTGTTAGTGTGTGTTTGCGTAGAGTGTGTTAGTGTGTGTTTGTGTATAGTGTTAGTGTGTGTTTGTGTAGAGTGTGTTAGTGTGTGTTTGTGTAGAGTGTTAGTGTGTGTTTGTGTAGAGTGTGTTAGTGTGTGTTTGCGTAGAGTGTGTTAGTGTGTGTTTGTGTAGAGTGTGTTAGTGTGTGTTTGTGTAGAGTGTGTTAGTGTGTGTTTGCGTAGAGTGTTAGTGTGTGTTTGTGTAGAGTGTGTTAGTGTGTGTTTGCGTAGAGTGTGTTAGTGTGTGTTTGTGTAGAGTGTGTTAGTGTGTGGTTGTGTAGAGTGTGTTAGTAGTGTGTGGTTGTGTAGAGTGTGTTAGTGTGTGTTTGTGTAGAGTGTGGTTCTCACTGGCATCTCGGGGAGTTCAGTTCCAGATAAAAGGAACATATTCCGTTCAAACAGAATCCATTGTGCTCCGATCCACAGGGACTCACCATCGCTAACACTGGGGGCTCTGCCACACACACACACACACACACACACACACATACACACACACACACACACACACACACACATACACACACACACACACACACACACACACACACACATACACATACACACACAAAGTTAAACATTAAACATAAAAAACTATTAAAGGCAACACTGATGCTAAAGGAAAGTTGTGCAGGTCCTGACCGTTTGTGTGGAGTCCTGTGGTCCATGTTGTGTTGAGTTTTGTGGGTTCTGTGGGTTCTGTTGGTTCCACCATTCTGCTGCAGATCAGTATCACGGCCACGGCTGCAGTAACAGCTGGAGGAGAAAAAAGGAAAACAAATATGTCCATTTTTTAACATTGTTATCAGTTAAACCCTTCATTCATCCATTCATGTTCTTTAAGAACTTCATCTTCATCACTATTCCATTCACTCACCCATTCATTCACCCACTATTCCATTCACTCATCCATTCATTCACCCACTGCTCCCTCAACCAGGCCCCTCGTCCACAGAGACAACCCAGACCCCTCATCTTCAGAGACAACACTATCCCCTCGTCCTCAGAGACAACACTATCCCCTCGTCCTCAGAGACAACACTATCCCCTCGTCCTCAGAGACAACTCGGTCCCCTCGTCCTCAGAGACAACCCTGTCCCCTCGTCCTCAGAGACAACTCTGTCCCCTCGTCCTCAGAGACAACACTGTCCCCTCGACCTCAGAGCCAACCGGTCCCCTCGTCCTCGGAGACAACCCAGACTCCTCGTCCTCAGAGACAACACTGTCCCCTCGTCCTCAGAGACAACCCAGACTCCTCGTCCTCAGAGACAACACTGTCCCCTCGTCCTCAGAGACAACCCAGACCCCTCGTCCTCAGAGACAACCGGTAGCCTCGTCCTCAGAGACAAACCGGTCCCCTCGTCCTCAGAGACAACCCGGTCCCCTCATCCTCAGAGACAACACTGTCCCCTTGTCCTCAGTGACAACCCGGTCCCCTCGTCCTCAGAGACAACCCTGACCCCTCATCTTCAGAGACAACCCGGTCCCCTCGTCCTCAGAGACAACCCTGACCCCTCATCTTCAGAGACAACCCGGTCCCCTCGTCCTCAGAGACAACCCTGACCCCTCATCTTCAGAGACAACCAGGTCCCCTCGTCCTCAGAGACAACCCGGTCCCCTCGTCTTCAGAGACAACCCTGACCCCTGGTCTTCAGAGACAACCAGGTCCCCTCGTCTTCAGAGACAACCCAGTCCCCTCATCTTCAGAGACAACCCTGACCCCTCGTCCTCAGAGACAACCCTGATCCCTCGTCCTCAGAGACAACCGGTCCCCTCGTCCTCAGAGACAACCCTAATCCCTCGTCCTCAGAGACAACCGGTCCCCTCGTCCTCAGAGACAACCCTAATCCCTCGTCCTCAGAGACAACCGGTCCCCTCGTCTTCAGAGACAACCCAGACCCCTCATCCTCAGAGACAACCGGTCCCCTCGTCTTCAGAGACAACCCAGACCCCTCATCCTCAGAGACAACTCTGTCCCCTCGTCCTCAGAGACAACCGGTCCCCTCGTCTTCAGAGACAACCCAGACCCCTCGTCCTCAGAGACAACCGGTCCCCTCGTCTTCAGAGACAACCCAGACCCCTCGTCTTCAGAGACAACCCAGACCCCTCATCCTCAGAGACAACCCAGACCCCTCATCCTCAGAGACAACCGGTCCCCTCGTCTTCAGAGACAACCCAGACCCCTCATCCTCAGAGACAACCGGTCCCCTCGTCTTCAGAGACAACCCAGACCCCTTATCCTCAGAGACAACCGGTCCCCTCGTCTTCAGAGACAACCCAGACCCCTCATCCTCAGAGACAACCGGTCCCCTCGTCTTCAGAGACAACCCAGACCCCTTATCCTCAGAGACAACCGGTCCCCTCGTCCTCAGAGACAACCGGTCCCCTCGTCTTCAGAGACAACCCAGACCCCTCGTCTTCAGAGACAACCCTAATCCCTCGTCCTCAGAGACAACCGGTCCCCTCATCTTCAGAGACAACCCAGACCCCTCATCCTCAGAGACAACCAGTCCCCTCGTCCTCAGAGACAACCCAGACCCCTCGTCTTCAGAGACAACCCTGACCCCTCGTCTTCAGAGACAACCCAGACCCTCGTCCTCAGAGACAGAACCACAGTGTAACCTGACTTACCACTCGACAGGGTTCTGCTGACACTCTGGAACATTCTCTGCTCTCCACTGGACGATTACCACCTCGTGCTCAGGTTTCAGCCCCAAATTCTCCAGATGTTCCTCTGATTTATAGAGTTCAGAACGTCACACACCCAGCGTCCAATCAGAAACAAGCAGCACCCCCCCACCCCAAACGCACACACACACACACACACACACACAGTGCTGGTGGAGATCATTCAGAGATATGGCCCCAAGCTCTGGAATTCTTTACCTCAAAGTCTTGGCCTGCCTCTTCTCACTGCTTTTGCTTCTTCCTCCGCAGATTCTTCCCTTTCTCTTTTTTTCCTTGTGTAAAGTGACCTTGGGTATTAGAAATACACTATATAAATACGACTTATTACACACACACACACACAGTCCACAATACACACACAAACACACACAGTCCCCAATACACACAAACACTCATAATATGTGAAGAAAATAATGTGTGTATGTGCAGATGTCCCAGCAGGCCCAACATTCCATACATATTGTTAACACACACACACACACACACACACACACACACACACACACACACAGAGGCCATTTTTAATTTGGGGGCTGTTTAAGGAGAGATAGGGTTAAGTTCAGTGTACTCTCACTGTGACAAAAAAGTGTCTAGAACTGTGTGTGTGTGTGTGTGTGTGAGACAAGTTTCCACATGTTGTAATTCTCCCGTGAAATTAATATTTCTCCATTATTCAATTCACCGTGAAATTCATGTTCCAACACCAACAGCATTCCGACCTCTGCATTCCCACACCAGCCCGAGCACGGAACGCCGTCAGACACACTTCCTGCAGGTGTAGACCAATGTGTGTTTGTGTGTGTGTGTTTGGGGGTGGCTGGGGGGGTTAGGTCTAGGGTTACCTAGGGTTAGGTGAGTTAAGTGAGTGTGTGAGTTACTGGGTGAGAGCGAGTGACAGTGTGAGAGACTCGATGAATGTGTGAGTGACTGGGTGAATGTGTGAGTGACTGGGAGAGTGTGTGAGTGACTGGGTGAGTATGAGAGTGACTGGGTGAGAGTGGGTAACTGGGTGAGAGTGAGAGTGACTGGGAGAGAGTGAGTGACTATGTGAGAGACTTGATGAATGTGTGAGTGACTGGGTGAATGTGTGAGTGACTGGGTGAGTGTGTGAGTGACTGGGTGAGTGACTGGGAGAGTGTGTGAGTGACTGGGTGAATGTATGAGTGACTGGGTGAGTGTGAGAGTGACTGGGTGAGTGTGTGAGTGACTGGGTGAGAGTGAGTAACTGGGTGAGTGTGTGAGTGACTGAGTGACTGGGTGAGAGTGAGTGACTGTGTGAGAGACTCGATGAATGTGTGAGTGACTGGGTGAATGGGAGAGTGTGAGTGACTGGGTGAATGTGTGAGTGACTGGATGAATGTGTGAGTGACTGGGTGAGTGTGAGAGTGACTCGGTGAGTGTGAGAGTGACTGGGTGAATGTGTGAGTGACTGGATGAATGTGTGAGTGACTGGGTGAGTGTGAGAGTGACTCGGTGAATGTGTGAGTGACTAAGTGATTGTGAGAGTGACTGGGTGAATGTGAGTGACTGGGTGAGTGTGAGTGACTAGGTGAGTGTGTGTGTGACTTTGTGAGAGTGAGTGACTGGGTGAGTGTGTGAGTGACTTTGTGAGAGTGAGTGACTGGGTGAGTGTGAGTGACTGAGTGAGTGTGTGAGACACTGGGTGAATGTGTGGTTCCGGGTGGACTCTGCACCCACAGGCTGAAAAAGATAAAGATCGAGTAATGAATACACACTTAAACACACTCTCACACACACACACATTTCCTTTTGACCCATATATAGAGAGGGATGGGGAGCCGGAAGATTCCCATTTGGGATGTAGGCTCAGGTTTAGGAAGTGGGTGGAAACCTCCGCTCTGAAAATGTTTGGACACGCAGCAGTTTCACACCACACAGTCCACACTGATGAAGTAACATCAAATCACACACACACACACACACACACACACACACACACACACACACACACAGTCCACAATACATACACACAGTCCACAATACACACACACACACACACAGTCCACAATGCACACACACATAGTCTACATTACGCACACACAGTCCACAACACACACACATACACACACACAGTCCACAATACACACACATGTACACACACACACACAGTCCACAATAAACACACGGTCCACAATACACACACAGTCCACAACACACACACATACACACACACAGTCCACAACACACACACATACACACACACAGTCCACAATACACACACATGTACACACACACACAGTCCACAATAAACACACGGTCCACAATACACACACAGTCCACAATACACACACACACACACACAGTCCACAATACACACACACACAGTCCACAATACACACACAGTACACAATACACACACACACATAGTCTACAATACACACACACAGTCCACAACACACACACACACACACAGTCCACAATACACACACACACAGTCCACAATACACACACACAGTCAACAATACACACACACAGTCAACACACACACACACAGTCCACAATGCACACACACAGTCTACAATACACACACACAGTCCACAACACACACACACAGTCCACAATGCACACACACAGTCAACAATACACACACACAGTCCACAATACACACACACAGTCCACAACACACACACACAGTCCACAACACACACACACAGTCTACAATACACACACACAGTCTACAATACACACACACAGTCCACAACACACACACACACACACAGTCCACAATACACACACAGTCCACAATATACACACACACATAGTCTACAATACACACACACAGTCCACAACACACACACACACAGTCCACAATACACACACACACACCGTCCACAATACACACACAGTCCACAATACACACACACACAGTCAACAATACACACACACAGTCCACAACACACACACACAGTCCACAATGCACACACACAGTCTACAATACACACACACAGTCTACAATACACACACACACAGTCCACAACACACACACACACACAGTCCACAATACACACACAGTCCACAATACACACACACACATAGTCTACAATACACACACTCAGTCCACAACACACACACAGTCCACAATGCACACACACAGTCTACAATACACACACACAGTCCACAACACACACACACACAGTCCACAATACACACACACATAGTCTACAATACACACACACAGTCCACAACACACACACAGTCCACAATGCACACACACACAGTCTACAATACACACACACAGTCCACAACACACACACACACAGTCCACAATACACACACATACACAGTCCACAATATACACACACAGTCTACAATACACACACACATAGTCCACAATACACACACAGTCCAAAATAAAAATACACACAATCCACAATACACACACACAGTCCAGAATACACACACACAGTCCAAAATAAACACACACACACAGAATCCACAATAAACACACACACAGAGAGTCCAAAATACACACACACACACGTACACACACACACAGTCCACAATATATATACACACACACACACAGTCCACAATACACACACGCACACACACACACACACACACAGTCCAAAATAAACACACACAGTCTACTATACACACACATCCAGTCCACAATACAAACACAGTCCAAAATAACCACACACACAGACACAGTCCATAATAAATACATACACACACACAGTCCACAATACAACACACACACACACACTGTCCACAATACACACACACATAGTCCACAGTACACACACTCACATAGTCCACATTACACACACACACACACACACACACACACACACACAGTTCACAATGCACAAACACAGTCCACAATACGACACACACACACACACACACACACAGTCCACAATATACACAATACACACACATAATCCACAACACACACATACACACACACAGTCCACAATAAACACACAGTCCACAACACACACACACACACACATAGTACACAATACACACACACCCAGTCCACAACACACACATGCACACACACAGTCCACAATAAACACACAGTCCACAATACACACACACACACATAGTACACAATACACACACACCCAGTCCACAACACACACATACACACACAGTCCACAATACACACACACACACATACACACAGTCCACAATACACACACACACAGTCCACAATACACACACACACAGTCAACAATACACACACACACAGTCAACAATACACACACAGTCCACAACACACACACACAGTCCACAACACACACACACAGTCCACAATACACACACACACAGTCTACAATACACACACACACAGTCCACAACACACACACACACACAGTCCACAATATACACACAAACATAGTCTACAATACACACACACAGTCCACAACACACACACACAAAGTCCACAATACACACACACACCGTCCACAATACACACACAGTCCACAATACACACACACACAGTCAACAATACACACACACAGTCCACAACACACACACACAGTCCACAATGCACACACACAGTCTACAATACACACACACAGTCCACAACACACACACACACACAGTCCACAATACACACACAAACATAGTCTACAATACACACACTCAGTCCACAACACACACACAGTCCACAATGCACACACACATAGTCTACAATACACACACACAGTCCACAACACACACACACACACAGTCCACAATACACACACACACACAGTCCACAATGCACACACACATAGTCTACAATACACACACACAGTCCACAACACACACACACACACAGTCCACAATACACACACATACACAGTCTACAATGCACACACACACAGTCTACAATACACACACACAGTCCAAAATAAACACACACACACAGAATCCACAATAAACACACACACAGAGAGTCCAAAATACACACACACACACGTACACACACACACAGTCCACAATATATATACACACACACACACAGTCCACAATACACACACGCACACACACACACACACACACACAGTCCAAAATAAACACACACAGTCTACTATACACACACATCCAGTCCACAATACAAACACAGTCCAAAATAAACACACACACAGACACAGTCCATAATAAATACATACACACACACAGTCCACAATACAACACACACACACACACTGTCCACAATACACACACACATAGTCCACAATACAACACACACACACAGTCCACAATACACACACATACACAGTCCACAATACACACACACAGATTCCACAGTACACACACTCACATAGTCCACATTACACACACACACAGTTCACAATGCACAAACACAGTCCACAATACAACACACACACACACACACACACACACACACACACACACAGTCCACAATACACACACACATAGTCCACAGCACACACACACACACTCACATAGTCCACATTACACACACACACACACACACACTCAGTTCACAATACACAAACACAGTCCACAATACAGACACACACACACAGTCCACAACACACACACACACACACACACACACACACACACATAGTACACAATACACACACACCCAGTCCACAACACACACATACACACACAGTCCACAATACACACACACACACATACACACAGTCCACAAGACACACACACACACATATAGTCCACATCACACACACACACACATACACAGTCCACAATACACACACTCACACATAGTACACAATAAACACACACACACAGTCCACAACACACACATAGTCCACAATACACACACACACACACACACAGTCCAAAAGACACACACACACACACATATAGTCCACATCACACACACACACAGTCCACAGTACATACAAACAGTCCACAATACACAATACACACACACCTAGTCCACAACACACACACACACACATAGTCCACAATACACACACTCACACATAGTACACAATACACACACACACACACACACAGTCCACAACACACACATAGTCCACAATACACACACACACACACACATATAGTCCACATCACACACACACACACACACACACACAGTCCACAATACACACACTCACACATAGTACACAATGCACACACACCCAGTCCACAACACACACATACACACACACACAGTCCATAATACACATACACACAGTCCACAATACATACAAACAGTCCACAATACACACACACACACACAACACACACACACACACAGTACACAAAACACACACACATAATCTACAACACACGCACAGATAGTCCACAATACACACACACACACAGTCCACAATTCAACAAACAGTCCACAATACACACACACAGATTCCACAATATACACACTCACATAGTCCACATTACACACACACACGCACATAGTCCACATTACACACACACACACACACACACACACACACAGTCCACAATACACACACACACACAGTCCACTATACAACACACACACACACACACACAGTCCACAATACACACACACACACACACACAGTCCACAATACACACACACATAGTCCACAGTACACACACACACACACACAGTCCACAATACACACACACACACACACACACACACACACAGTTCACAATACACACACATAGTCCACAATATACACAATACACACACACATAGTCCACAAAACACACATAGACACACACAGTCCACAATAAACACACAGTCCACAATACACACACACACACACACACACACAGTCCACAAGACACACACACACACAGTCCACATCACACACACACACACACAGTCCACAATACACACACACACACATAGTACACAATGCACACACACCCAGTCCACAACACACACATACACACACACACACAGTCCATAATACACATACACACAGTCCACAATACATACAAACAGTCCACAATACACACACACAATCCACAATACACACACACACACAGTCCACAACACACACATACACACACACAGTCCACAATATACACACACACACTCCATAATACACACACACATAGTCCACAATACACACACAGTCCACAATATACACACGCACACACACACACACACACAGTCCACAGTAAACACACAGTCCACAATACACACACACACAGTCCACAATACAACACATACACACACACACACACAGACTCTACAATACACACACATATAGTACACAACACACACACATACGCAGCTCAATGTTTGTCTCCCTCAGCAACCCACTGTGTCCGCTCCCTCTGACCCCTTCCAGCGCAATCTCCCACCCACTTCTCTGCCCTTGTGACTTCTGCTCTCCCACCCCCAGCACCTTCTCATCTCTTGAGGTCAATGACGCCACAGAGTCACTCTGCCTTACTTATACTTCAGTCATCTCACTCGCGCTCCCCTCGTCTCACTCACACTCCCATTATCTCACTCACACTCCCATCATCTCACTCGCAGTCCAGTCATCTCACTCACACTCCCATCATCTCACTCGCACTCCCATCATCTCATTCACAGTCCACTCATCTCACTCACACTCCCATCATCTCACTCATACTCCCATCATCTCACTCATACTCCCATCATCTCACTCATATTCCCATCATCTCATTCACACTCCAGTCATCTCACTCACACTCCCCTTGCCTCACTCATACTCCCATCATCTCACTCGCACTTCTCTCGTCTCACTCACACTCCCATCATCTCACTCACACTCCCATCATTTCACTCATACTCCCATTATCTCATTCACACTCCAGTGATCTCACTCACACTCCCATCATCTCACTCGCACTCTCATCATCTCATTCACACTCCAGTCGTCTCACTCACACTCCCATCATCTCACTCGCACTCCCCTTGTCTCACTCACACTCCCATTATCTCACTCACACTCCCATTATCTCACTCACACTCCCATTATTTCACGTGCACTCCCATTATCTCATTCACACTCTAGTCGTCTCACTCACACTCCCATCATCTCACTCGCACTCCCATCGTCTCATTCACAGTCCAGTCGTCTCACTCACACTCCCATCATTTCATTCACACTCCAGTCATCTCACTCACACTCCCCTTGCCTCATTCATACTCCCATCATCTCACTCGCACTCCTCTCGACTCACTCACACTCCTCTCATCTCACTCACACTCCCATCATCTCACTCACATTCCCATCATTTCACTCACACTCCCATTATCTCATTCACACTCCCATTATCTCACTCACACTCCTGTCGTCTCACTCGCACTCTCATCATCTCACTCGCACTCCCATCATTTCACTCTCACTGCCATCATTTCATTCGCATTCCTATCATCTCATTCAAACTCCAGTCATCTCATTCACATTCCCATCATCTCACTTGCGCTCCCATCATCTCATTCACACTCCAGTCGTCTCACTCACACTCCCATTATTTCACTCGCACATCATTTCACACACACTCCCATTATTTCGCTCACTCATACTCCCATCATCTCACTCACACTCCCATCATCTCATTCACACACCAGTCTTCTCATTCACACTCCCATCATCTCAATTGCACTCCCATTATCTCATTCACACTCCACTCATCTCACTCGCACTCCCATCATCTCATTCACACTCAAGTCATCTCACTCACACTGCCATCATTTCACTTGCACTCCCATAGTCTCATTCACACTCCAGTTGTCTCATTCACACTCCAGTCAACTCATTCACACTCCCATCATTTCACTTGCACTCCCATAGTCTCATTCACACTCCAGTCGTCTCATTCACACTCCCATCATTTCACTTGCACTCCCATAGTCTCATTCACACTCCAGTTGTCTCACTCACACTCCCATCATCTCACTTGCACTCCCATCATCTCACTCGCACTCCCCTTGCCTCACTCATACTCCCATCATCTCACTCGCACTCCCATCATCTCATTCACACTCCAGTCGTTTCACTCACACTCCCATCATTTCACTTGCACTTCCATCATCTCACTCGCACTCCCCTTGCCTCACTCATACTCCCATCATCTCACTCGCACTCCCATCATCTCATTCACACTCCAGTCGTCTCATTCATACTTCCATCATCTCACTTGCACTCCCATTATCTCATTCACACTCCAGTCATCTCACTCACACTCCCATCATCTCACTCACATTCTCATCATTTCATTTACACTTCAGTCATCTCATTCACACTTCCATCATCTCACTTGCACTACCATCATCTCATTCACACTCCAGTCGTCTCACCCACACTCTCATCATCTCACTCACACTCCCATCATCTCATTCACACTCTATTCATCTCACTCACACTCCCATTATCTCACACGCACTCTCATCATGTCATTCACACTTCCATCATCTCACTTGACTACCATCATCTCATTCTCCCTCCAGTCGTCTCACCCACACTCTCATCATCTCACTCACACTCCCATCATCTCATTCACACTCTAGTCATTTCACTCACACTCCCATTATCTCACACGCACTTTCATCATCTCATTCACACTCCAGTCATCTTACTCACACTTTCATCATCTCACTCGCACTCTCATCTTCTCATTCACTCTCCAGTCATCTCACTCACACTCCCATCATCTCACTTGCACTCTCATCATCTCATTCACACTCCAGACGTCTCACCCACACTCTCATCATCTCACTCACACTCCCATCATCTCATTCACACTCTAGTCATCTCACTCACACTCCCATTATCTCACACGCACTCTCATCATCTCATTCACACTCCAGTCATCTCACTCACACTTTCATCATCTCACTCGCACTCTCATCTTCTCATTCACAGTCCAGTCGTCTCACTCACACTCCCATTATCTCACACGCACTCTCATCATCTCATTCACACTCCAGTCATCTCACTCACACTCTCATCATCTCACTCGCACTCTCATCGTCTCATTCACACTCCAGTCGTCTCATTCACACAACCATCATCTCATTCACAGTCCAGTCGTCTCACTCACACTCCCATCATCTCACTCGCACTCTCATCTTCTCATTCACACTCCAGTAATCTCACTCACACTCCCATCATCTCACTCACATTCTCATCATTTCATTCACACTTCAGTCATCTCATTCACACTTCCATCATCTCACTTGCACTACCATCATCTCATTCACACTCCAGTTGTCTCACCCACACTCTCATCATCTCACTCACACTCCCATCATCTCATTCACACTCTAGTCATCTCACTCACACTCCCATTATCTCACAAGCACTCTCATCATCTCATTCACACTCCAGTCATCTCACTCACACTCTCATCATCTCACTCACACTCTAGTCATCTCATTCACATTCCCATCATCTCACTTGCGCTCCCATCATTTCATTCACACTCCAGTCGTCTCACTCACACTTCCATCATCTCACCCACACTCTCATCATCTCACTCACACTCCCATCATCTCACTCACACTCCCATTATCTCACACGCACTCTCATTCACACTCTAGTCATCTCATTCACACTCTCATCATCTCACTCGCACTCTCATTGTCTCATTCACACTCCAGTTGTCTCATTCAATCTCCCATCATCTCATTCACAGTCCAGTCGTCTCACTCACACTCCCATTATCTCACACGCACTCTCATCATGTCATTCACACTTCCACCATCTCACTTGACTACCATCATCTCATTCACACTCCAGTCGTCTCACCCACACTCTCATCATCTCACTCACACTCCCATCATCTCATTCACACTCTAGTAATCTCACTCACACTCCCATTATCTCACACGCACTCTCATCATCTCATTCACACTCCAGTCATCTCACTCACACTTTCATCATCTCACTCACACTCTCATCTTCTCATTCACTCTCCAGTCATCTCACTCACACTCCCATCATCTCACTTGCACTACCATAGTCTCATTCAAACTCCAGTCGTCTCACTCACACTCTCATCATCTCACTCACACTCCCATCATCTCATTCACAGTCCAGTCGTCTCACTCACACTCCCATCATCTCACTCGCATTCCCATCATCTCATTCACAATCCAGTCATCTCACTCACACTCCCATTATCTCACACGCACTCTCATCATCTCATTCACACTCTAGTCATCTCACTCACTGTCACATCCTGGCACTTTCTTGTTTGTTTTCCCTTTCTATGTGGCTCTCTCTTTGTTGTTATTCCTAGCTCCGCCCTCGTTTCACTCTAGCTCCACCTTTTGTTCCGCCTCTTTGTCATTGTCCCTCGTTATCCGTGTCAGGTGTGTCTAGTTTGTTCTGTTATTTAAGCCCTCTTCCCTCACTTCCTGGTATCGGTCATTTTTTTTGTGTTTGTTTTCGTGGTCGTTTGTTTTCGTTGTTTCGTTGTTGGTCATTTGTAGTTTTGCGCTTTTCATGTTTTGTCGTTTCCTTCTTTCTCCCTGTAAAGCCATGCCGTTATTATAGTGTTTGTTTCTTGTTTCTCGTTTCTCTAGCTTGTTCTCTTGTTTCTCGTGCCTCGTTCGGTCTCCTGCCTGTTTCACGCCCCAGTCTTGTAGTTTTGTTTCCTGCTCATTCCCATGTTTATTAGTAATGTTATTTTGTGTCCCTCGTCTAGTTCGTTTGTTTTGTTTGCTCTCCATTAAACTGTCTGTGTTGTAGCGAGTGTGTCCGCCTCCCGTAAATCTACTCTTCACGTCCCCCGCACGTCCCACACTCACACTCCCATCATTTACATTTACATTTATGCATTTGGCAGACGCTTTTATCCAAAGCGACTTACAAAAGAGGATCTAACATTCGAACTACAGCACAAATTTATACAAAACACCTTACATTGAGTGCAATATGTAGGAAGTAATAAGTGCATTAAAGAAAGACTTTCAGTGCAGGAGATACTCTCAGAAGAGCTGGGTCTTCAAGGATTTCTTGAATGCGGAGAGGGTTCCTGTTGCTCTGATGGAAGCTCGTTCCACCAGCGTGGTACCAGAGATGAGAATAGCCTCGACTGATCATCATGGCCATCATCTCATTCACACTCCCATCATCTCACTTGCACTACCATCATCTCATTCAAACTCCAGTCGTCTCACTCACACTCTCATCATCTCACTCGCGCTCCCATCATCTCATTCACAATCTAGTCATCTCACTCACACTCCATCAGCTCTGTTTGGACCCTTGACCACGCCCCTGAGTCAGGATTATTCACTCAATACATTTCACTGTAAGACAAATTATTACAGCTCTGTGTGTGTGTGTGTGTGTGTGTGTGTGTGTATGTTTATTTTCTGTGTGTGTATATGTGTGTGTGTGTGTTCTGTGTGTGTATGTGTTTTCTGTGTGTGTGTGTGCGTGTGCGTTCTGTGTGTGTGTGTGTGTATGTGTGTGTGGGTGTGTGTGTGTGTGTGTGTGTGTCTTCTGTGTGTGTGTGTGTGAGTTCTGTGTGTGTGTTCTGTGTATGTGTGTGTGTGTGTGTGTGTGTGTGTGTGGTGTCAGGCAGATGCAGAATGCATTTGTTTTGGGGATTTTTGCTGCTCTATAGGAAATACAAATTCTACATTTAACCACTTGGGGGCAGTGAACACACACACATACACACAGTAGTGTACAGAAGTCTTAATGCCCTAAAATAACGATATATATTTAAACTAAGGCCCTCTCAGTGAGTGTGGGGCTGGTGTAAAGTTGTATATAATCACAGTAAACACAGACTAATAATAATATAAAACACTTCAGAAAAATAAGATAATGTTTCTCTATGAAGCAGTGGGTGAGAGTGAGACTGAAGAACAGTGTTTTGTTCAGATTCTCCTTGATTTACATGAATTTGTTAAATCCACAGCACACATTATTTAAAGTCATTATTAATTATTCACCACTAAAACTAGGCACTGGATGATCACCTCAAATAATACACACTCCACGAGGAGAGACTTGGACACAGTCACACACAGAGCATCACACTGGAGGAATGAGACTGGTTTTATTCTAATGTTGGGTGTTATGTGTTGTTTGTTTGTTTGTTGTTTATCAAATACACACTTACTGCTCAGATAAATAGCTTTTTGAATCTCATAATCTGTGAAGGCACAGTGCTGTATATATTCGGTAACGTGTAAAAGTCTTAGCCACATGCGAATAATGTTGGAAAGTACAGACGACTTCAAAAATAATGGAATTAATTATTGATTACTTGAAAGAAAAAGACAAAAATGTGCAGTAAACAT
>NW_027100904.1:60000-115009 GCF_029633855.1 Hoplias malabaricus
GGAAGCGTGAGCCGGTGCCTGAGGCGCCACAATGTAACAGCTGCACCATTTAAGGTGGAACGGAAACATCCAAAATGTTAGAGCGATTTACCTCTATCTTTAAATGAGTTTAATCCATAATTTCTGACGTATTTAGTGTCACATGATCGGATCATTTAAACGTCAACGTGAAGATGTTAAGTAGATCTTATCCCAGGCTTTTACTCTGGGGGAAAAATGAGGTTAAACCGGTTTAAATAAAGTGGGAGTGAGTTAAAGTGAAGGAAAAGATTAAAAAGCAAAAGGGTTTACTATAAACTGCACCAAACCGAGCGGAGGTCTGTAAATGTGGACGTTAATGAGAGAAATGAGAGAAATCCAGGGTTAAAGGCCGGGTCAGTGATGAGGCAGAGACCTGCTGCAACGAGGTCATCGGGTTAATCTCAAAAACTGAGCCAGATTTCTCAGGAAACCTGGAATAAAAAAGATCAGAGTTGGGAGGGAATAAGGATTAACTCCCCCCTCTGTGCGGAAGGAGAACACCACAAAGTTTTAAGAATTCCTGGTTTTAACTCAGTGTCAGACAGTGGACACGGTGCTCTAAGAGACGGAAGGAAGTCGGGTTCCTTTCTCACAACGCTGTCCCCGCCTCTGACTCTGGAACCCTCTGTTTCCTCAGACACACACGTGGAGAATTCTGAGGTTGTGGTGGAGTGCTCCTCTAGGGATATTGCAGCTGAGTGGGAAAATCTCTGAGGGAATTCCTCCTGTGAGAGGAGGCCATTGTTCTACGATTAAAGACCGGTGCGGTGTCCAGATGAAATACGGCACATTCATTGTTCTTTTCGTTCTCTTCTGTTTAACTGCTCAGTTCTAAGGCCCCAGGGTAGTTCTAGATGATAAACCTACAACAACTGCTCCATGAGACCCATAAAAGCCTGCCTTCTTGAAACACACATGAAGTTGCGAGTCTTGGGTCTGAGAGACAAGATGGAGATCAGTTAAAGAATATTTTAAAAAGAGCAGTTAAATTAGACTTTTATTTTGAAATTCTCTAGTGGCTATGAAAAAGTTGGCTGTATGTAAAAACCGGTAAAGTTTATTTCTGACTTCACTTTTCGTGTCAATTCACTGTGACGTGTGCCCTCAGCCCACACCTGTTTAGCTCCGCCTATTAATGAGCTGCTAGTTCAGTGTAAGGTTAGCTTTTAGCATGTAGCATCTCTGCTATAGAACTTGTGTTCTCAGGCGAGTCTGATGGTGCATGGCCGTGGTTGTTTACCTGTGGGTGCTCAAATGAGTCTGAGGGGGCGTGGCCATGGTTGTTTGTGTGTTTACCTGTGTGCGCTCAGGTGAGTCTGAGAGGGCGTGGCCCTGTGTGTTTACCTGTGAGTCTGAGAGGGCGTGGCCCTGTGTGTTTACTTGTGAGTCTGAGAGGGTGTGGTTGTTTAGCATGTTTACCCGTGTGCTCAGGTGAGTCAGAAGGGGGCGTGCCCAGTGAGGAGGACCTTAGTGATCGGATTAAGTTTAACCTGAGGAAGTCGGAGGACCTGGACGATGCTGACTGTTTCCTGCGCCTGAGAGACAACGCTTGTCTTCAGGAGTGCAACTTTAACTCGTCGGCGAAGACCATCCTCATCATCCATGGCTGGACGGTGAGTGTATGTCCACAGATTAGCCCTAACCTTAGCAAACATTAGTCATTGGACTTAAATTTATAATAATAGTAATTATAATGTAATTCTTAGTTATTAAACAGTAATGACTGCTGCTCTGGGAGCACAGATGTTTTCTAACTGTTACATGAATGTGTATGGCGGGTGAATGTGTGAGGCAGTGTATGGCGAGTGAATGTGTGAGGCGGTGTGTGGCAGGTGAATGTGTGTGGTGGTGTGTGGCAGGTGAATGTGTGTGGCGGGTGAATGTGTGAGGCGGTGTGAGGCGGGTGAATGTGTGAGGCGGGTGAATGTGTGAGGCGGGTGAATGTGTGAGGCGGGTGAATGTGTGAGGCGGTGTGTGGCGGGTGAATGTGTATGGCGAGTGAATGAATGTGTGTGGCGGGTGAATGTGTGAGGCGGTGTGAGTCGGGTGAATGTGTGAGGCGGTGTGTGGCGGGTGAATGTGTATGGCGAGTGAATGAATGTGTGAGGCAGTGTGTGGCGGGTGAATGTGTATGGCGGGTGAATGTGTATGGCGAGTGAATGAATGTGTGAGGCGGTGTGTGGTGGGTGAATGTGTGTGGTGGGTGAATGAATGTGTGTGGCGGGTGAATGTGTGTGGCGGGTGAATGTGTGTGGCGGGTGAATGTGTGAGGCGGTGTGTGGCGGGTGAATGTGTGAGGCGGTGTATGGTGGGTGAATGTGTGAGGCGGTGTGTGGCGAGTGAATGTGTATGGCAGGTGAAGGTGTGAGGCGGTGTGTGGCAGGTGAATGTGTATGGCGAGTGAATGAATGTGTGAGGCGGTGTGTGGTGGGTGAATGTGTGTGGTGGGTGAATGAATGTGTGAGGCGGTGTGTGGCAGGTGAATGTGTGTGGCGGGTGAATGTGTGAGGCAGTTTATGGCGAGTGAATGTGTGAGGCGGTGTGTGTGGCGGGTGAATGTGTGAGGTGGTGTATGGTGGGTGAATGTGTGTGGCGAGTGAATGTGTATGGCAGGTGAAGGTGTGAGGCGGTGTGTGGCGGGTGAATGAATGTGTGAGGCGGTGTGTGGCGGGTGAATGTGTGTGGCGAGTGAATGAATGTGTGAGGCGGTGTGTGGCGGGCGAATGTGTGAGGCGGTGTATGGTGGGTGAATGTGTGAGGCGGTGTGTGGCGAGTGAATGTGTATGGCAGGTGAAGGTGTGAGGCGGTGTGTGGCGGGTGAATGTGTATGGCGAGTGAATGAATGTGTGAGGCGGTGTGTGGCAGGTGAATGTGTGTGGCGGGTGAATGTGTGAGGCGGTTTATGGCGAGTGAATGTGTGAGGCGGTGTGTGGCGGGTGAATGTGTGAGGTGGTGTATGGTGGGTGAATGTGTGTGGCGAGTGAATGTGTATGGCAGGTGAAGGTGTGAGGCGGTGTGTGGCGGGTGAATGAATGTGTGAGGCGGTGTGTGGCGGGTGAATGTGTGTGGCGAGTGAATGAATGTGTGAAGCGGTGTGTGGCGGGCGAATGTGTGAGGTGGTGTATGGTGGGTGAATGTGTGAGACGGTGTGTGGCGAGTGAATGTGTATGGCAGGTGAAGGTGTGAGGCGGTGTGTGGTGGGTGAATGAATGTGTGAGGCGGTGTGTGGCAGGTGAATGTGTGAGGCGGTTTATGGCGAGTGAATGTGTGAGGCGGTGTGTGGCGGGTGAATGTGTGAGGCGGTGTATGGTGGGTGAATGTGTGAGGCGGTGTGTGGCGAGTGAATGTGTATGGCAGGTGAAGGTGTGAGGCGGTGTGTGGCGGGTGAATGAATGTGTGAGGCGGTGTGTGGCGAGTGAATGTGTATGGCAGGTGAAGGTGTGAGGCGGTGTGTGGCAGGTGAATGTGTATGGCGAGTGAATGAATGTGTGAGGCGGTGTGTGGTGGGTGAATGTGTGTGGTGGGTGAATGAATGTGTGAGGCGGTGTGTGGCGGGTGAATGTGTGAGGCAGTTTATGGCGAGTGAATGTGTGAGGCGGTGTGTGTGGCGGGTGAATGTGTGAGGTGGTGTATGGTGGGTGAATGTGTATGGCAGGTGAAGGTGTGAGGCGGTGTGTGGCGGGTGAATGAATGTGTGAGGCGGTGTGTGGCGGGTGAATGTGTGTGGCGAGTGAATGAATGTGTGAGGCGGTGTATGGTGGGTGAATGTGTGAGGCGGTGTGTGGCGAGTGAATGTGTATGGCAGGTGAAGGTGTGAGGCGGTGTGTGGCGGGTGAATGTGTATGGCGAGTGAATGAATGTGTGAGGCGGTGTGTGGCAGGTGAATGTGTGTGGCGGGTGAATGTGTGAGGCGGTTTATGGCGAGTGAATGTGTGAGGCGGTGTGTGGCGGGTGAATGTGTGAGGTGGTGTATGGTGGGTGAATGTGTGTGGCGAGTGAATGTGTATGGCAGGTGAAGGTGTGAGGCGGTGTGTGGCGGGTGAATGAATGTGTGAGGCGGTGTGTGGCGGGTGAATGTGTGTGGCGAGTGAATGAATGTGTGAGGCGGTGTGTGGCGGGCGAATGTGTGAGGTGGTGTATGGTGGGTGAATGTGTGAGGCGGTGTGTGGCGAGTGAATGTGTATGGCAGGTGAAGGTGTGAGGCGGTGTGTGGTGGGGGAATGAATGTGTGAGGCGGTGTGTGGTGGGTGAATGTGTGTGGTGGGTGAATGAATGTGTGAGGCGGTGTGTGGCAGGTGAATGTGTGTGGCGGGTGAATGTGTGAGGCGGTTTATGGCGAGTGAATGTGTGAGGCGGTGTGTGGCGGGTGAATGTGTGAGGCGGTGTATGGTGGGTGAATGTGTGAGGCGGTGTGTGGCGAGTGAATGTGTATGGCAGGTGAAGGTGTGAGGCGGTGTGTGGCGGGTGAATGAATGTGTGAGGCGGTGTGTGGCGGGTGAATGTGTGTGGCGGGTGAATGAATGTGTGAGGCGGTGTGTGGCGGGTGAATGAATGTGTGAGGCGGTGTGTGGCGGGTGAATGTGTGTGGCGGGTGAATGAATGTGTGAGGCGATGTGTGGCGGGTGAATGAATGTGTGAGGCGGTGTGTGGCGGGTGAATGAATGTGTGAGGCGGTGTGTGGCGGGTGAATGAATGTGTGAGGCGGTGTGTGGCGGGTGAATGAATGTGTGAGGCGGTGTGTGGCGGGTGAATGAATGTGTGAGGCGGTGTGTGGCAGGTGAATGAATGTGTGAGGCGGTAAATAGCAGTGTGTTCTCTGCTGAAAGAGTTTATATTTCTGTTTGTTTTTTGAGGGTAACCTTCACTCCACAGAGGTGTGTTTGTGTGTTGAAAGTTTTGTCAGAGCCCTAAACTACTTAAACATTAGGAAACGACTGGAATTTCTCACTCAACACAGAAGTGAGCTTTAGTTTAACCCTCGGTCCTTCTGCCATTTGGTCCCTCAGCATTGTGTGTGTGTGGTTTCAGATTGGAGGCATGTATGAGAGCTGGTTGTATAAGCTCGTGGCTGCAGTGAAACAGAGGGAATCGGATGCAAATGTGATCGTTGTTGATTGGTTGGATTTGGCTCATCAGCTTTATCCTGATGCAGTGAACCACACTCGTCATGTGGGACTCAGTATCGCCGCCCTGCTGGACTGGCTTCAGGTATGACTTACTCTTACAATTACACTGGTTAGGGCCCAGTAAAAATGGAAATATAAAAGCGAGTGTTTTCTGGCATCTTATGAAAATGTGCTGTTTTCTGATAGGATGAGCAACAGCTTCCTCTGGAGCAGGTTCACCTGATTGGCTACAGTCTCGGAGCCCATGTCGCCGGATACGCCGGAGATTTTGTTCGAGGCAAAATCGGACGCATCACAGGTTTGTGTTTAAAATGATTCTGTTCCACTTTAAACAGAGCAGCGATTGCTGAAAGATTTAAGGCGGAATGGAGAGTTGGAAGAAGGAGAATGTACAAATCTTCTGGTTAGAAATTCATACTGAGCAGATCCTCTTCTCTGATTGGACAGGTCTGGACCCAGCGGGGCCGATGTTTGAGGGGGCGGAGTCTGATAAGCGCCTCTCTCCGGACGACGCCGCGTTTGTGGATGTTCTCCACACTTACACCCGCGAGGCACTGGGGGTCAGTATCGGGATCCAGCAGCCCATCGGACACGTCGACATCTATCCGAACGGAGGAGACGTCCAGCCCGGCTGTGCTCTCGGAGACGTCCTGTCCACTGCTGCCGCCGGGAGTCAGTACTAAACTTTCACTTTATTTATTTAATTTTATTTTTTTAATACACACACATCCATTAATTACATCAAGTTACATACAACCCTTATACCCTTAGTTCCTCTGTTGTGTGAACAGTAAACTGTCCCAGAAGAGTGCAGGTGTCCCCCTATGTTTGAACATGTGCAGTTTTAAGTTTAAGCCTGGGATCACAGAGCTGAGCTCAGAATTACTGCCCTAACTCTCTCTCTCTCTCTCTCTCTCTCTCTCTCTCTCTCTCTCTCTCTCTCTGTCTGTGTGTAGATTTCATGGATGTGATGAAGTGTGAACATGAGCGAGCCGTTCACCTGTTTGTGGACTCTCTGATGAATAAGGACCATGTGAGCTTTGCGTATCAGTGCACGGACCCCGACCGCTTCAACAAAGGGATCTGTCTGAGCTGCAGGAAACACCGCTGCAACCGCGTCGGCTACAACGCCCGCAGCGTCCGCAACAGGAGGAACAGCAAGATGTACCTGAAAACCCGGGCGGACACGCCCTTCGCCGGTGAGAAACACAGCTACACCCCACACACACCACATACAGTCAACACACACACACACACACACACCCCTAATTTATTCATTCGTTTGTTTGTTTATTTACAGGTTATCATTATCAGATGAAGATGCACGTTTTCAACCGGAACAATTCGGATGATGCAGATCCCACATTTTACGTTAAACTCTTTGGCTCATTCAACGACACCGAGGACCTCAGCGTCGACGTGTACGACCTCATTTACATATCAGCTCGTTATGAAGTGATATGAAATAGTAGCTCATTAACGCAACGCTGCTCTGTGTTCCATTTCTTACTGTAATTATTTAGTGCTGTGAATAATAGCAGTAGTAATATTTGGAATAACTTTTTTTGGTATGTTTATAGTTGAAGGCATAGTTGGGGTAGATGTGTCACGGAGGGGTTGTTGTTAATGTGTGTGTGTGTGTGTAGGCAGGGTGGAGTGGGGTTAAACATGACCAACACATTCCTGGTCTTCTCTGAGGAGGACATCGGGGAGCTGCTGAAGATTTCTCTGAGCTGGGAGAGTCCGACCCAGTCCTTCTCTGCCGTCTGGAAGCACATTAAGACGTCCCTGTGGTCCTGGTCCAGTGAGCCGTCCCAGAACCTCCTGCACATCCGCAGGATCCGAGTCAAGTGTGGAGAGACGCAGAAGAAGTGAGTCTTCATTAAGTTCAATTAGTCCTGGTTTGACTGGGTCTGGAGCGGGTTTAGTCGGGTTTATATTATTATTAGTCGGGAAAGTATTACCTCGGTACGCAGCATCACTGTGGGGAGGGGGTGCTCCGTCACACTGCGCTGAGCCTTACGTCTGTGAGCACAAAGTAGAGTGAATTTAGCTGAACACAGCCCCACAGCTCACACCGACACGTGCTGACGATAACAACCTGTTTCAGTAACTGCTGCTGGAGGAACAGAGAAGTTATAAGACGGTTCTACACCGTTTAGAAGCACAGCTGGCGCTAACAGACACTCGAGGTTTAACACACACCACAGCAGATTGTTCAGTGAACTGAGGCTCCACACACACACACACACCATTTAGAGGATTTTACAGCTTTCTTCCTCTGTTTTAACCCAAACTCAGCACTAAACTAACAGCTGCAGGGGGCTACGGGGCTTGTGTTTCAGACCGTGACATCAGCCGTCATTGAGCTCCCACAGCGCCCCCTCCCTGCAGTTCTCTTAAATGCACAACACATCATAAATACCGCCCTCCTTTTTAAATATCACGGTACACGGTATTATCTTTTTACCACCCAACCCTAACTGGGTTTGGCGCGGGATTAGTCGGGGTTGACACGCTGGCTGGGTTTGGCGCGGGATTAGTCGGGGTTGACACGCTGGCTGGGTTTGGCGCGGGATTAGTCGGGGTTGACACGCTGGCTGGGCTTGGCGCGGGATTAATGAAGTTGGTGTTCCCCAGGTTGACATTTTGTGCTGAGGATCCTTCGCTGACAGAGATCTCTCCTGGGAACCAGATCAACTTCATCAAGTGCAGAGACGGATGGGAGGTCAAACCTAAGAAAAGGTAACAAGCCTTTTTCAACACACACACACACACACACACACGAGAGGCCGCTGCACGGCTGTCTGACATGGAGACAGTGTTTATTTATTCCAGCTGTTCCACCAAAAAGGAGGATGAAAAGGAGACTGTTGACTAGGGATGCACTGATACCACGTTCCCTTCTGAAACCGATATTTTATGTTCAAGTGTCTGCTGATACAGTGTACAGTACAGATGCCTATAAATCCAGATATTTATATTGCTCTGCTTTCAGATGTTTTATTAAAGCAGTGTCCTGTATCGCTAATAAGATATAATACGCTTGAATGAACAATTTCATTTTTATTAAATGCATGTTAAAATGGTTTCTGAGCCTTAAACAAGTAGGAAATCATAATCTTACTGAACCTGACTGTTCTGTTAATCTCCAGCTCCCACTGTGGTGTGTAGAGACCGTGCTGACTGTTTCACTTCCATGACCCAAAGACTTTAATAATTTTTTTTCCTCCCCCTTGTGGATCTACAGAAATGGCACAAACAATAACCACAGCGAGTTGTACATCCGTATTTATCCATGTCTCCAAGGAAACACAAGATGTGTTTGGGGTCATGTAATGTGTTAAAATCAACAAACTGTCGTGTAGTGTGATCTGCCCCAATTTTAAATTCACATAAGCGTCACTATCTGTTTCATGGCGTCTGTCCCAAAAAGTGCACTGTGTACTTCATGTAGGGAATAGTGAGTAGGGGGCCATTTCAAAAGCACACCTATGGAGTCGGTGCTCTCTGTAACCGACACCGATACTGCGTTTAAGTGCCAGTGCCGGTACCAGTGCGGTATCTGTGCAACACTACTGTTTACATTTTGTTTAACCCTTTCCTGACCTCATGGGGGTTAGAAACGTTGGAGGGTCAGGGGTTAAACCAGCTTCTTCTCGTTGTTCATTAACTATTGTGTGTGTTTGCAGGATGGTGATATGAGGTTTTGTTGCCGAATCTAGGGAGTAGACCTTCCACAGCCAGAGCACTTTCAGGTCTCTCAGAGGTCAGAGGTCAGCTGAGCTTCACACAGATGTTCTGCTACAAAATGTGGATGGGGTTATTATTTATTTTTTTGTGGATGTTTTTAAACCTGTGCATTTCACATGTTTTTGTTTTTTAAATAAAGAGGGTTAGTGTTATTTAATTGTTTAGTTTTTGTAAAAGGGGTTTATTTAAGTGTTAAATTGTATTTATAACAAAGATAAATGCACTGTAAAACCGTTAACTCCTGGACAGATCCGTGCTCTGTCCCAGGACACTCAGCAAGGAGGTTTGTTTAAACCCAATTTTACTGTGAGTTCAGCTCAGATCAAAGAGATTAAAGCCATGAATGAGTGCAGTATTAAAGATGGTGGATGAAGGCACACTGTTCTGTGTAAATATTGTATTTAAATAAATTGATATGTTTGTAATAAAACTGCTGGTGTTGACTCTTTTATAAAAGGGAAGCGTGTGGCAATGATGTAGAACGTTCAGTTCCTTAAAGAAACCTCTTTGGGTTTAAGGACTTTTAAGGTTCTTTACACTCTTCACTGTTCTAAAAAGATACTCACCACCTGACCACAGGCATTCTGCCATCTCTCCCTCACGTGGTCTACATGGAGGTACACAGTGAGGGGAGATTAAAACGTTGAAGGTCTGACTCTCCACATGCCGCTGAATCGCAGCTACCCATGGGAAATGACTGGATGCTTATCTGTTGCCTGTTACTGTGAATGCACGGTTACACTTTGAGGTGGAACATTTGTGAGTATTGGATGGCATGGAGCCACACATCAGGGAGTTACACACCCTGTCCACAAACATCTCGACACTAACCCTAAATCCCTGGATGACGCAGACAACAGTGCGGCACGCTGGGAATTCCTGTTGGTTGCCTAATGAAGAGGTGTTGAAAGGTTTCAATTTACCTTCTATTTAACAAGTATCCACATACTTCAACAACCCTCAGCTCCACCCACTGCACATAGGTCTCACAACGGACAACACAAACACACAGGCACGATCATATGACAGTAACTGTTGTAGCAGTGTGCAATAGAGTTATAGCTCTGTGTGTAGCCGCTAACCCTACTGCCACTCATGGCACTGATATTGTTACAACACTGCTACACACAGCTACAACACTGTTACTGCTACACAGCTACAACACTGTTACTGCTACACACAGCTACAACACTGTTACTGATACACACAGCTATAACACTTACTGATACACACAGGTACAACACTATTGCAAACAGCTACAACACTGTTACTGCTACACACAGCTACAACAGTTACTGCTACACACAGCTAGAACACAGTTACTGCTATACACAGCAACAACACTGTTACTGTTACACACAGCTAGAACACAGTTACTGCTACACACAGCTACAACACTTTTACTGCTACACACAGCTAGAACACATTTACTGCTACACAGAGCTACAACACTGTTACTGATACACACACCTACAGCACTGTTACTGCTGCACACAGCTACAACACTGTTACTGCTACACACAGCTACAACACTGTTACTGCTACACACAGCTACAACACTGTTACTGCTAAACACAGCTACAACACTGTTACTGCTACACACAGCTAGAACAGTTACTGCTACACACAGCTACAACACTGTTACTGTTACACACAGCTACAACACTGTTACTGCTACACACAGCTACAACACTGTTACCGCTACACACAGCTACAACACTGTTACCGCTACACACAGCTACAACACTGTTACTGTTACACACAGCTACAACACTGTTACTGTTACACACAGCTAGAACACAGTTACTGCTACACAGAGCTACAACACTGTTACTGCTACACACAGCTACAAGAGTTACTGCTACACACAGCTACAACACTGTTACTGCTAAACACAGCTACAACACTGTTACTGCTACACACAGCTAGAACAATTACTGCTACACACAGCTACAACACTGTTACTGCTACACACAGCTACAACACTGTTACTGCTACACACAGCTACAACACTGTTACTGCTAAACACAGTTACAACACTGTTACTGCTACACACGGCTACAACACTGTTACTGCTACACAGAGCTACAACACTGTTACTGCTACACACGGCTACAACACTGTTACTGCTACACAGAGCTACAACACTGTTACTACTACACACAGCTACAACACTATTGCAAACAGCTACAACACTGTTACTGCTACACACAGCTACAACACTATTGCAAACAGCTACAACAGTTACTGCTACACACAGCTAGAACACAGTTACTCCTACACACAGCTACAACAGTTACTGCTACACACAGCTACAACACTGTTACTGCTACACACAGCTAGAACACAGTTACTGCTACACACAGCTACAACAGTTACTGCTACACACAACTAGAACACAGTTACTGCTACACACAGCAACAACACTGTTACTGTTACACACAGCTAGAACACAGTTACTGCTACACACAGCTACAACAGTTACTGCTACACACAACTAGAACACAGTTACTGCTACACACAGCAACAACACTGTTACTGTTACACACAGCTAGAACACAGTTACTGCTACACACAGCTACAACACTGTTAATGCTACACACACCTACAGCACTGTTACTACTGCACACAGCCACAACACGGTTACTGTTACACACAGCTACAACACTGTTACTGCTAAACACAGCTACAACACTGTTACTGCTACACACAGCTACAACACTGTTACTGCTACACACAGCTACAACACTGTTACTGTTACACACAGCTGGAACACAGTTACTGCTACACACAGCTACAACACTGTTACTGTTACACACAGCTACAACACTGTTACTGCTACACACAGCTACAACACTGTTACTGTTACACACAACTACAACACTGTTACTGCTACATACGGCTACAACACTGTTACTGCTACACACAGCTACAACACTGTTACTGCTACACACAGCTACAACACTGTTACTGCTACATACAGCTACAACACTGTTACTGCTACATACAGGTACAACACTGTTACGGCTACACACAGCTACAACACTGTTACTACTACACACAGCTACAACACTGTTACTGCTACACACAGGTACAACACTGTTACTGCTACACACAGCTACAACACTGTTACTGCTACACACAGCTACAACACTTACTGTAATAAACAATTATAACACTGTTACTGATACAAATAGCTATAACACTTTTACTGATACACACAACTATAACACTGTTACTGTTACACACAGCTAGAACACAGTTACTGCTACACAGAGCTACAACACTGTTACTGCTACACACACCTACAGCACTGTTACTGCTGCACACAGCTACAACACTGTTACCGTTACACACAGCTACAACACTGTTACGGCTACACACAGCTACAACAGTTACTGCTACACACAGCTACAACACTGTTACTGATACACACAGCTACAACACTGTTTTGTACCTACAAAAAGCAGTACAACAGTTACTGCTACACACAGATAGAACACAGTTACTGCTACACACAGCTACAACACTGTTACTGTTACACACAGCTAGAACACAGTTACTGCTACACACAGCTACAACACTGTTACCGTTACACACAGCTACAACACTGTTACGGCTACACACAGCTACAACAGTTACTGCTACACACAGCTACAACACTGTTACTGCTAAACACAGCTACAACACTGTTACTGCTACACACAGCTACAACACTGTTACTGTTACACACAGCTGGAACACAGTTACTGCTACACACAGCTACAACACTGTTACTGTTATACACAGCTACAACACTGTTACTGCTACACACAGCTACAACACTGTTACTGCTACACACAGCTACAACACTGTTACTGCTACACACAGCTACAACACTGTTACTGCTACATACAGCTACAACACTGTTACTGCTACACACAGGTACAACACTGTTACGGCTACACACAGCTACAACACTGTTACTACTACACACAGCTACAACACTGTTACTGCTACACACAGCTACAACACTGTTACTGCTACACACAGCTACAACACTGTTACTGCTACACACAGCTACAACACTTACTGTAAAAAACAATTATAACACTGTTACTGATACAAATAGCTATAACACTTTTACTGATACACACAACTATAACACTGTTGCTGCTACACACAGCTACAACACAGTTACTGCTACACACAGCTACAACACTGTTACTGTTACACACAGCTAGAACACAGTTACTGCTACACAGAGCTACAACACTGTTACTGCTACACACACCTACAGCACTGTTACTGCTACACACAGCTACAACACTGTTACTGCTACACACAGCTACAACACTGTTACTGCTACACACAGCTACAACACCGTTACTACTACACACATCTATAACACTGTCACTGATACACACAGCTATAACACTGTTACTGCTACAACACTGTTACTGCTACACACAGCTACAACACTGTTACTGCTACATACAGCTACAACACTGTTACTGATACACACAGGTACAACACTGTTATTGCTACATACAGCTACAACACAGTTACTGCTACACACAGCTACAACACTGTTACTGGTACACCCAGGTACAAATCTTTTACTGCTACATACAGCTACAACACAGTTACACATAGCTACAACACTGTTACTGCTACACACATGTACAACACAGTTACACACAGCTACAACACTGTTATTCCTACACGGCTACAACACTGTTACTGCTACATGAAGCACTGCTACACCAAGTTTCACACAGATACACACAGCTACATTGAAATACACTGTTAGACATTGTATACAAATAATGTAACTCATAACATCAGTAACTCTAACACTAACACCTGAGGTACTATACTATGTGTGTGTGTGTAGGTGTGTGTGGGTGTGTGGGTGTGTGTACATATTGTGCATGTGTTTACTGATCCTGTATTTCTTCATTCCTCAAAAACAGATCACAGTTTAACACTTTCCTCAATTTTTTAGAGATCTCAGTGGAGTCTCATGTTGGGCTCAGGGATGGTGATTGAGGTGTTCAGTGGAAATCTCAGTGGGGTCTCACGTTGGGCTCAGGGATGGTGATTGAGGTGTTCAGTGGAAATCTCAGTGGGGTCTCACGCTGGGCTCAGGGATGGTGATTGAGGTGTGCAGTGGAAATCTCAGTGGGGTCTCACGCTGGGCTCAGGGATGGTGATTGAGGTGTTCAGTGGAAATCTCAGTGGGGTCTCACGCTGGGCTCAGGGATGGTGATTGAGGTGTTTAGTATATCACTGAGGGACTGAGCGAAAGGCTTGTAGGGTTCTCATGGGAAAATGTAAAGCTCATAGGATATTAATGCCCCAGGGGACACAATAAAGGGATCATTGAGTGGACTGTGAGACAGGTCGAGAGGGCAGTGCACACTGACACTGACCCATCCCCCCCCCCCCCCCCCCGTTCTGATACTTGTCGCTCGGGGCATAGACTCAATTTCACACCAATGTATCTCATGCTCCTGTTACCATGGAGACACATGTACTGTAAATATATAAACAACTTTAGTTTAGAATGTAAAAGCACTTCAAAATATATAAGAATTGCAATTATTTTTCATTGTATAGTGAAACATGTCTTATGCATTTAAACCATCAGTGGCAGAGCATGAACATACACACACACACACACACACAAACACACACACACACACACCTAGAACATTGGGGATTAGGTCCTAAACCCTCTTCTCTCACCATTCTTTGCCCCATGGTGTAATTATGGCATGGTAAATAAAGGTAGCCCCTGCAGCAGGGGGACGGATCAGGGTGGTGACCCAGTGAAGGAGTTAGGCAGTGGGGTATAGAACAGAGAACCTGGTTTGGTTCTGTGACACTGGAGTTAAACTCTGAGCCTCAGATTGGAAAGGAACATTTCAGTGAATTGAGTTGTGTGGTGATTTTGTGGAGGGAGTTGTGTAGAGGGAGTTGTGAGGTGTTTGTGTAGAGAGAGTTGTGAGGTGGTTGTGTAGAGGGAGTTGTGAGGTTTTTGTGTAGAGGGAGTTGTGAGGTGGTTGTGTAGAGGGAGTTGTGAAGTGGTTGTGTAGAGGGAGTTGTGTAGAGGGAGATGTGAGGTGGTTGTGTAGAGGGAGTTGTGAGTTGGTGTGTAGAGGGAGTTGTGTAGAGGGAGTTGTGAGGTGGTTGTGTAGAGGGAGTTGTGAGGTGGTTGTGTAGAGGGAGTTGTGTAGAGGGAGTTGTGAAGTGGTTGTGTAGAGGGAGTTGTGTAGAGGGAGATGTGAGGTGGTTGTGTAGAGGGAGTTGTGAGGTGGTGTGTAGAGGGAGTTGTGAGGTGTTGTGTAGAGGGAGTTGTGAAGTGGTTGTGTAGAGGGAGTTGTGTAGAGGGAGTTGTGAAGTGGTTGTGTAGAGGGAGTTGTGAGGTGGTGTGTAGAGGGAGTTGTGAGGTGGTGTGTAGAGGGATTTGTGAGGTGGTTATGTAGAGGGAGTTGTGAAGTGGTTGTGTAGAGGGAGTTGTGAGGTGGTTGTGTAGAGGGAGTTGTGAGTTGGTTGTGTAGAGGGAGTTGTGAGGTGGTTGTGTAGCGGGAGTTGTGAGATGGTTGTGTAGAGGGAGTTGTGAGGTGGTTGTGTAGAGGGAGTTGTGTAGAGGGAGTTGTGAGGTGGTTGTGTAGAGGGAGTTGTGAGGTGGTTGTGTAGAGGGAGTGGTGTAGAGGGAGTTGTGAGGTGGTTGTGTAGAGGGAGTTGTGAGGTGGTTGTGTAGAGGGAGTTGTGTAGAGGGAGTTGTGAGGTGGTGTGTAGAGAGAGTTGTGAGGTGGTTATGTAGAGGAAGTTGTGTAGAGGGATTTGTGTAGAGGGAGTTGTGAGTTGGTTGTGTAGAGGGAGTTGTGAGGTGGTTGTGTAGCGGGAGTTGTGAGATGGTTGTGTAGAGGGAGTTGTGAGGTGGTTGTGTAGAGGGAGTTGTGAGGTGGTTGTGTAGAGGGAGTTGTGAGATGTTTGTGTAGAGGGAGTTGTGAGTTGGTTGTGTAGACGGAGTTGTGAGGTGGTTGTGTAGAGGGAGTTGTGAAGTGGTTGTGTAGAGGGAGTTGTGAGGTGTTTGTGTAGAGGGAGTTGTGAGGTGGTTGTGTAGAGGGAGTTGTGAGGTGGTTGTGTAGAGGGAGTTGTGTAAAGGGAGTTGTGAGGTGTTTGTGTAGAGGGAGTTGTGAGGTGGTTGTGTAGAGGGAGTTGTGTAGAGGGAGTTGTGAGGTTGTTGTGTAGAGGGAGTTGTGAGATGTTTGTGTAGAGGGAGTTGGGAGGTGGTTGTGTAGAGGGAGTTGTGAAGTGGCTGTGTAGAGGGAGTTGTGTAGAGGGAGTTGTGAGGTTGTTGTGTAGAGGGAGTTGTGAGATGTTTGTGTAGAGGGAGTTGGGAGGTGGTTGTGTAGAGGGAGTTGTGAAGTGGCTGTGTAGAGGGAGTTGTGTAGAGGGAGTTGTGAGGTGGTGTGTAGAGGGAGTTGTGAAGTGGTTGTGTAGAGGGAGTTGTGTAGAGGGAGATGTGAGGTGGTTGTGTAGAGGGAGTTGTGAGGTGGTGTGTAGAGGGAGTTGTGAGGTGGTGTGTAGAGGGAGTTGTGAGGTGTTTGTGTAGAGGGAGTTGTGAGGTGTTTGTGTAGAGGGAGTTGTGAGGTGGTTGTGTAGAGGGAGTTGTGAAGTGGCTGTGTAGAGGGAGTTGTGTAGAGGGAGTTGTGAGGTGGTGTGTAGAGGGAGTTGTGAAGTGGTTGTGTAGAGGGAGTTGTGTAGAGGGAGATGTGAGGTGGTTGTGTAGAGGGAGTTGTGAGGTGGTGTGTAGAGGGAGTTGTGAGGTGGTGTGTAGAGGGAGTTGTGAGGTGTTTGTGTAGAGGGAGTTGTGAGGTGTTTGTGTAGAGGGAGTTGTGAGGTGGTTGTGTAGAGGGAGTTGTGAGGTGTTTGTGTAGAGGGAGTTGTGTAGAGGGAGTTGTGAGGTGGTTGTGTAGAGGGAGTTGTGAAGTGGTGTGTAGAGGGTGTTTTGAGGTGGTGTGTAGAGGGTGTTGTGAGATGGTTGTGTAGAGGGAGTTGTGCGTCTTGAGTTGTCCCTCGTTCAAGTCTCCGAGTCTCAAAATCAGTCACATCACCAACTACAGTGCACTTTCACAGAAAAATCACACACACACAGTAAATACAGACTGTTCTCATTCACAAACACATAACGCGCACACACACGCACGCACACACACACACACACACACACACACACACACACACACACACAGAATTCCAAGGTAACGGATGTGCACTACAGAAACACAGGGTTTATCTGATCAAGCATTGGCTCATTTCTCCTCGCCCAGGTTCACATACAGATCATTTAATTCAGACACACTGGACCATAGCTGTGAGGATCTGATGGCATTCAGCCTCATCATCATCAGTAAGAGTCAGGGGCTGGTGTTGGGGATTAGTTCTGGATCAAACTCACCACTCCAACTCTCCCCAGAGGAACGCCATCACTCCAGAGAACACAGTTCCACTGTTCCACACACCAGAGGAACCCAATCTCTCCAGAGAACACAGTTCCACTGTTCCACACACCAGAGGAACTCTATCACTCCAGAGAACACAGTTCCACTGTTACACACACCAGAGGAACCCCATCACTCCAGAGAACACAGTTCCACTGTTCCACACACCAGAGGAACTCCATCACTCCAGAGAACACAGTTCCACTGTTCCACACACCAGAGGAACTCCATCACTCCAGAGAACACAGTTCCACTGTTCCACACACCAGAGGAACCCCATCACTCCAGAGAACACTGTTCCACTGTTCCACACACCAGAGGAACCCCGTTGCTCCAGAGAAAACTGTTCCACTGTTCCACACACCAGAGGAACCCCATCACTCCAGAGAACACTGTTCCACTGTTCCACACACCAGAGCAACTCGATCACTCCAGAGAATACAGTTCCACTGTTCCACACACCAGAGGAACTCTATCACTCCAGAGAACACAGTTCCACTGTTCCACACACCAGAGGAACCCCGTTGCTCCAGAGAACACAGTTCCACTGTTCCACACACCAGAGGAACCTCGTACCTCCAGAGAACACTGTTCCACATACCAAAGGAACTCCATCACACCAGAGAACACAGTTCCACTGTTCCACACACCAGAGGAACTCTATCACTCCAGAGAACACAGTTCCACTGTTCCACACACCAGAGGAACCCCATCGCTCCAGAGAACACACTTCCACTGTTCCACACACCAGAGGAACCCCATAACTCCAGAGAACAGAGTTCCACTGTTCCACACACCAGAGGAACTCTATCACTCCAGAGAACACAGTTCCACTGTTCCACACACCAGAGCAACTCGATCACTCCAGAGAACACAGTTCCACTGTTCCACACACCAGAGGAACTCTATCACTCCAGAGAACACAGTTCCACTGTTCCACACACCAGAGGAACCCCGTTGCTCCAGAGAACACAGTTCCACTGTTCCACACACCAGAGGAACCCCATAACTCCAGAGAACACAGTTCCACTGTTCCACACACCAGAGGAACTCTATCACTCCAGAGAACACAGTTCCACTGTTCCACACACCAGAGGAACTCCATTACTCTAGAGAACACAGTTCCACTGTTCCACACACCAGAGGAACTGCATCACTCCAGAGAACACAGTTCCACTGTTCCACACACTAGAGGAACCCCATCACTCCAGAGAACACTGTTCCACTGTTCCACACACCAGAGGAACTCTATCACTCCAGAGAACACAGTTCCACTGTTCCACACACCAGAGGAACTCCATTACTCTAGAGAACACAGTTCCACTGTTCCACACACCAGGGGAACTGCATCACTCCAGAGAACACAGTTCCACTGTTCCACACACCAGAGGAACCCCATCACTCCAGAGAACACTGTTCCACTGTTCCACACACCAGAGCAACTCGATCACTCCAGAGAACACAGTTCCACTGTTCCACACACCAGAGGAACTCTATCACTCCAGAGAACACAGTTCCACTGTTCCACACACCAGAGGAACCCCGTACCTCCAGAGAACACAGTTCCACTGTTCCACACACCAAAGGAACTCCATCACACCAGAGAACACAGTTCCACTGTTCCACACACCAGAGGAACTCTATCACTCCAGAGAACACAGTTCCACTGTTCCACACACCAGAGGAACCCCATCGCTCCACAGAACACAGTTCCACTGTTCCACACACCAGAGGAACTCCATCACTCCAGAGAACACAGTTCCACTGTTCCACACACCAGAGGAACTCTTTCACTCCAGAGAACACAGTTCCACTGTTCCACACACCAGAGAAACCCAGTTGCTCCAGAGAACACAGTTCCACTGTTCCACACACCAGAGGAACCCCATAACTCCAGAGAACACAGTTCCACTGTTCCACACACCAGAGGAACTCTATCACTCCAGAGAACACAGTTCCACTGTTCCACACACCAGAGGAACCCCATCGCTCCAGAGAACACAGTTCCACTGTTCCACACACCAGAGGAACTCTATCACTCCAGAGAACACAGTTCCACTGTTCCACACACCAGAGGAACTCCATCACTCCAGAGAACACAGTTCCACTGTTCCACACACCAGAGGAACTCCATCACTCCAGAGAACACAGTTCCACTGTTCCACACACCAGAGGAACCCCATCACTCCAGAGAACACAGTTCCACTGTTCCACACACCAGAGGAACCCCATCACTCCAGAGAACACAGTTCCACTGTTCCACACACCAGAGGAACTCTATCACTCCAGAGAACACAGTTCCACTGTTCCACACACCAGAGGAACCCCGTACCTCCAGAGAACACAGTTCCACTGTTCCACACACCAAAGGAACTCCATCACACCAGAGAACACAGTTCCACTGTTCCACACACCAGAGGAACTCTATCACTCCAGAGAACACAGTTCCACTGTTCCACACACCAGAGGAACCCCATCGCTCCAGAGAACACAGTTCCACTGTTCCACACACCAGAGGAACTCCATCACTCCAGAGAACACAGTTCCACTGTTCCACACACCAGAGGAACTCTTTCACTCCAGAGAACACAGTTCCACTGTTCCACACACCAGAGAAACCCAGTTGCTCCAGAGAACACAGTTCCACTGTTCCACACACCAGAGGAACCCCATAACTCCAGAGAACACAGTTCCACTGTTCCACACACCAGAGGAACTCTATCACTCCAGAGAACACAGTTCCACTGTTCCACACACCAGAGGAACCCCATCGCTCCAGAGAACACAGTTCCACTGTTCCACACACCAGAGGAACTCTATCACTCCAGAGAACACAGTTCCACTGTTCCACACACCAGAGGAACTCCATCACTCCAGAGAACACAGTTCCACTGTTCCACACACCAGAGGAACTCCATCACTCCAGAGAACACAGTTCCACTGTTCCACACACCAGAGGAACCCCATCACTCCAGAGAACACAGTTCCACTGTTCCACACACCAGAGGAACCCCATCACTCCAGAGAACACAGTTCCACTGTTCCACACACCAGAGGAACCCCGTTGCTCCAGTGAACACAGTTCCACTGTTCCACACACCAGAGGAACCCCATAACTCCAGAGAACACAGTTCCACTGTTCCACACACCAGAGGAACCCCATCACTCCAGAGAACACAGTTCCACTGTTCCACACACCAGAGGAACCCCATCGCTCCAGAGAACACAGTTCCACTGTTCCACACCAGAGGAACTCTATCACTCCAGAGAACACAGTTCCACTGTTCCACACACCAGAGGAACTCCATCACTCCAGAGAACACAGTTCCACTGTTCCACACACCAGAGGAACCCCATCACTCCAGAGAACACAGTTCCACTGTTCCACACACCAGAGGAACCCCATCACTCCAGAGAACACAGTTCCATTGTTCCACACACCAGAGGAACCCCGTTGCTCCAGTGAACACAGTTCCACTGTTCCACACACCAGAGGAACCCCATCACTCCAGAGAACACAGTTCCACTGTTCCACACACCAGAGGAACCCCATCACTCCAGAGAACACAGTTCCACTGTTCCACACACCAGAGGAACCCCGTTGCTCCAGTGAACACAGTTCCACTGTTCCACACACCAGAGGAACCCCATAACTCCAGAGAACACAGTTCCACTGTTCCACACACCAGAGGAACCCCATCACTCCAGAGAACACAGTTCCACTGTTCCACACACCAGAGGAACCCCATCGCTCCAGAGAACACAGTTCCACTGTTCCACACACCAGAGGAACTCTATCACTCCAGAGAACACAGTTCCACTGTTCCACACACCAGAGGAACTCCATCACTCCAGAGAACACAGTTCCACTGTTCCACACACCAGAGGAACCCCATCACTCCAGAGAACACAGTTCTACTGTTCCACACACCAGAGGAACCCCGTTGCTCCAGTGAACACAGTTCCACTGTTCCACACACCAGAGGAACCCCATAACTCCAGAGAACACAGTTCCACTGTTCCACACACCAGAGGAACCCCATCACTCCAGAGAACACAGTTCCACTGTTCCACACACCAGAGGAACCCCATCGCTCCAGAGAACACAGTTCCACTGTTCCACACACCAGAGGAACTCTATCACTCCAGAGAACACAGTTCCACTGTTCCACACACCAGAGGAACTCCATCACTCCAGAGAACACAGTTCCACTGTTCCACACACCAGAGGAACCCCATCACTCCAGAGAACACAGTTCCACTGTTCCACACACCAGAGGAACCCCATCACTCCAGAGAACACAGTTCCATTGTTCCACACACCAGAGGAACCCCGTTGCTCCAGTGAACACAGTTCCACTGTTCCACACACCAGAGGAACTCCATCACTCCAGAGAACACAGTTCCACTGTTCCACACACCAGAGGAACCCCATCACTCCAGAGAACACAGTTCCACTGTTCCACACACCAGAGGAACCCCATCACTCCAGAGAACACAGTTCCACTGTTCCACACACCAGAGGAACCCCGTTGCTCCAGTGAACACAGTTCCACTGTTC
Organism: Hoplias malabaricus; assembly: GCF_029633855.1. Lineage (NCBI taxonomy): Eukaryota > Metazoa > Chordata > Actinopteri > Characiformes > Erythrinidae > Hoplias > Hoplias malabaricus. The sequence continues at coordinate 81,957 of NW_027100904.1, forward strand.
CACACACCAGAGGAACCTCGTAACTCCAGAGAACACAGTTCCACTGTTCCACACACCAGAGGAACCTCGTAACTCCAGAGAACACAGTTCCACTGTTCCACTACACACTTCACGCATACATCACATACTTTATACGTTATATACACACACAAACACATTTAAGATTCACGTGTACCATTATTATAAATTAGTGTTCAATCAGATTAGGTCAAAACCAGATAGACTTCTAGAGAGAGGCAGACACTGGGACAGAGAGAGAGAGAGAGAGAGAGAGAGAGAGAGAGCGAGAGAGAGAGAGAGAGAGAGAGAGAGAGGGGGGGATGTTTTGTGGGGGGGGTGTGAGTGTGTCGTTGCGGGGGACTGGTTTGGTGGGAAAGATGTGGTAATAAGGAAAGAGTGAAAAGTGGGCGGAGGTACTTTACCACTCCCGAAAGTTTACCGTCATCAAATACTATTCCACAGATGAAAGGGCAGCGTGCCGTGCTCTGATTGGCCAAGAGCGGAGGCCTGATCCTGCCTGATTCTCATTGGCTGGCAGAGGTGTGGTCTCACCTCAGAAGGGTAACATGAGGTCACCAGAATTCAATGTGTGTGTGTGTGTGTGTGTGTGTGTGTGTGTGTGTGTGTGTGTGTGTGTGTGTGCGTGTGTGTTTGTGTGTGTGCTGAGATTTACACATACATACATACACAACCTTCTACAAACCTTACACACACACACACACACACACACACACACACGTTTACTCAGACACATATAAACTATACACTCAGAAACATGTTTTAAACACAAACACACACTCATTGTCTGTGGTCAGTTTATCTCTACAGTGTCTAGTCTGCTGATTTTTCCCAAAGTAAATCACCTCCACTGGACACTGTCCAGACATTACTACAGCAACTGGAACACACACACACAAACACACACACACACACAAACACAAAATGCAAAAAACTTATGAACCAAGGTCTGCTGGAGCTACAGTCTACAGAATCACTGGAACAACTAATGCTGTGTGTGTGTGTTGTGGGTGTTGTTTGTGTGTTGTGTGTATGTTGTGTGTGTTGTGTGGGTGATGTATGTGCTGTGTTGTGGGTGTTGTGTTGTGTGTATGTTGTGGGTGCTGTATTGTGTGTATGTTGAGGGTGTTGTGTTGTGGGTGTTGTTTGTGTGTTGTGTGTATGTTGTGGGTGTTGTATTGTGTGTATGTTGTGGGTGTTGTTTGTGTGTTGTGTGTATGTTGTTTGTGTTGTGTGGGTGTTGTTTGTGTGTTGTGTGTATGTTGTGTGTGTTGTGTTGTGGGTGTTGTTTGTGTGTTGTGTGTATGTTGTGTGTGTTGTGTTGTGGGTGTTGTTTGTGTGTTGTGTGTATGTTGTGGGTGTTGTATTGTGTTGTGTGTATGTTGTGTGCGCTGTGTGTATGTTGTGGGTGTTGTGTGTATGTTGTGGATGTTGTTTGTATGTTGTGGGTGTTGTATTGTATTGTGTGTATGTTGTGGGTATTGTGTGTGCTGTGTGTATGTTGTGGGTGTTATGTGTTCTGAAAGGAAGTGTTCAGTCTGAATACTAATCTCAGTGTAGCCAAAGCTAATGTGAGTGAGCAGTGTGTGAAACGATGCTAACTGCTGACTGCACACTTCTTCTGAGTCAAGGCTAAGACACGTTAGTATGACACAGAGCAGTGAGACTCTCCTGAGACTAACCACAGAGCAGTGAATCTCTCCTGAGACTAAACACAGAGCAGTGAAACTCTCCTGAGACTAACCACAGAGCAGTAAATCTCTCCTGAGACTAAACACAGAGCAGTGAAACTCTCCTGAGACTAACCACAGAGCATTGAATCTCTCCTGAGACTAAACACAGAGCAGTGAAACTCTCCTGAGACTAACCACAGGGCAGTGAAACTATCCTGAGACAGAACACAGAGCAGTGAATCTCTCCTGAGACTAACCACAGAGCAGTGAGACTCTCCTGAGACTAACCACAGAGCAGTGAAACTATCCTGAGACAGAACACAGAGCAGTGAAACTCTCCTGAGACTAACCACAGGGCAGTGCGACTCTCCTGAGACTCAACACAGAGCAGTGAGGCTGTCCTAAGATTAAACACAGAGCAGTGAGACACTCCTGGGACTAACCACAGAGCAGTGAGACTCTCCTGAGACTAACCACAGAGCAGTGAAACTATCCTGAGACAGAACACAGAGCAGTGAAACTCTCCTGAGATTAACCACAGAGCAGCAAGGCTCTCCTGAGACTGAACACAGAGCATTGAGACTCTCCTGAGACTCAACACAGCAGTTAAACTCTCCTGAGGCAAATCACAGAGTAGTGAGACTCTCCTGAGACTAACCACAGAGCAGTGAGACTCTCCTGAGACTCAGCACAGAGCAGTGAGACTCTCCTGAGATTAACCACAGAGCAGCGAGGCTCTCCTGAGACTGAACACAGAGCATTGAGACTCTCCTGAGACTAACCACAGAGCAGTGAGACTCTCCTGAGATTAAACACAGAGCAGTGAGACTCTCCCGAGACTAACCACAGAGCAGTGAGGCTGTCCTAAGATTAAACACAGAGCAGTGAAACACTCCTGAGACTAACCACAAAGCAGTGAGACACTCCTGAGACTAACCACAGAGCAGTGAGGCTGTCCTAAGATTAAACACAGAGCAGTGAGACTCTCCTGAGATTAACCAAAGAGTCTGCTTGGGTTTCCTCCGGGTGACTGTCTGTGAGGAGTGTGGTGTGTTCTCTCTGTGTCTGCGTGCGTTTCCTCCGGGTGACTGTCTGTGAGGAATGTGGTGTGTTCTCTCTGTGTCTGCTTGGGTTTCCTCCGGGTGACTGTCTGTGAGGAGTGTGGTGTGTTCTCTCTGTGTCTGCGTGGATTTCCTCCGGGTGCTCCGGTTTCCTCCTACAGTCCAAAAACACACGTTGGTAGGTGGATTGGCAACTTAAAAGTGTCCGTAGGTGTGAGTGTGTGAGTGAATTTGTGAGTTGTGTGTTGCCCTGTGCTGGATAAGGGTTACAAGTAATGGATGGATGAATTAATTCTTTACATTTCTCAGTGTATTAAAATGCATGCAACACACACAAACACACCACCACCATCACTTCAGTGTCACTGTAGTGCTGTCCCTCTGTGAGTGACCTGGGTGACCTGGGGGGCTGAGGGTGGTCCGTGTGGAAGGTCTGAGCACTGGGAGTCTGTCCTGACCATTTCTCTCTGGGGTTTAGTTTTGTTTTAGCGGCAGAGCTCCAGAGCAACGAGTGAAAACACTGTCTATGGCCTTGAATATCACAGGGAGCGATTCCTGAACCACATCCCAGGTGTGCAGCAGGCCCTGTATAAGACTCATTCATTCGTTCGTTCGTTTCCCAGTCACTCACACACTCACCCAGTCACTCACACACTCACCTGGTCACTCACACACTCACCCAGTCACTCACACACTTACTCTGTCACACACACTCACCCTGTCACTCACACACTCACCCAGTCACTAACACGTTCACCCAGTCACTCACTCACACACTCACCCAGTTACTCACACCTGTGAACATTTTCACACACTCACCCACTCAGTCACACTCACACACTCACCCACTCACACACTTACCCAGTCATTCACACACTCACCTGGTCACTCACACACTCACCCAGTCACTCACACACTCACCTGGTCACTCACACACTTACTCGGTCACTCACACACTCACCCAGTCACTCACTCACACACTCACTCACACACTTACCCAGTCACTCACTTACACACTCACCCAGTCACTAACACGTTCACCCAGTCATTCACACCTGTGAACAGTTTCACCCACTCACCCACTCAGTCACACTAATACCTGTGGACAGTTTCAAACCCTCACCCAGTCACTCACACACTCACTCACTCACACACTTACCCAGTCACTCTCACACACACCAGTGGACAGTTACACACACCTGACCTGGGGGGGTATTAGTGTTTTAGGGAATAAACCCTATGTAAAATAAAATAAATACACAAGTCTGTTTTTAAGGTGGAGCTGTGATTCCTCACACTGAAGGAAACTGCTGAACTCCGGGTGACTGTCTGTGAGGAGTATAGTGTGTTCTCTCTGTGGTTTTGGGTGTCCAAAAACATACGTTGGTAGGTGGGTTGACGACTCAAAAAGTGCCCGTAGGTGTGAGTGAATGTGTGTGTGTGTGCTGCCCTGTGAAGGACTGGCGCCCCCTCCAGGGTGTATTCCCGCTTTGCGCCCAATGATTCCAGGTAGGCTCTGGACCCACCGCGACCCTGAACTGGATAAGGGTTACAGATAATGAATGAATGAATAAATGAATGTAGGCCTCTGACTCCGCCTGCTGCTCACTCTCTGTTGTTACAGTCTGCTGGTATGTGAGGTATGTGAGGTGTGTGTGTGTGTGTGAGAGAGAGAGACCCTATGAGTTTCCTGTTAAACCTGAAAACAGTAAATATGGATTTTCCTTCAACATTCCTCAATACGTTTAATAACTGTATTATTATAATTATTATTGTTTATTATACATAATATCATTTTTTAAAAACCACAATTGTTGTTTGTTGCCGGAAGTCACGTGGTGTTTATATAGGCGCCGCTGAGCCTCTGACGTCATTGGCCCGAGACGCCGGCAGTCGCGCACGTGAAGCTCGGTGCTGCGGAGATAGCGCGCGAGAGGGAGTTCACACAACACAGGTAAACAACACAGCCGCTCCACCTTAAACAGGCCAGGGTTAGCACACAGTCAGCGGTGCGAGCGGCTGAAGTTTAATTGTTGAAGGAATTGCCCTTTCCACCTTAAATGATGAGACTGTCCCTTTCAAGTGCCCAGGCTGAAACAGCACCGTTTAAGGTGGAACGGACAATTCCAGCATAATTTCTTTGAACTACAGGATGGTATGCTGCACCATTTAAGGTGGAACGAAACAATTTGGAGCAGATGTGTGTGTGCTGCAGTTTTTAAGGTGGAGCGGGAAGTTTCCCGAAGTTTGTTAAAGGCACTGTGTGTAATAAAGCCATGCTGAGGTAACGCAGTTAGCTTTAGCATTAGCGGAGGTGTGTTGTCTGTCTGTGGAGATGTTACTGCACTCTATTACACTGTTATTAACTGTGCAGTCATTACTGTGTGTTATTACAGCAGCGCTGCTCTTTACCCTGTGGAGTCCGGCTCCGCACTCCTCCGCAGTGCAGGTTCTGGGGTTATTTACATTCTCAGCGCTGCAGTGACACTGACGTGGTGGTGGTGTGTTAGTGTGTGTTGTGCTGGTGTAGAGTGGATCAGACACAGCAGTGCTGCTGGAGTTTTTAAACCCTGTGTCCACTCTCTGTCCACTCTGTGAGACACTCCTCCCTCGTTGGACCCCCACAGAGCAGGTGTGATGTGGTGGTGGATCATTCTCAGCGCTGCAGTGACACTGACGTGGTGGTGGTGTGTTAGTGTGTGTTGTGCTGGTGTAGAGTGGATCAGACACAGCAGTGCTGCTGGAGTTTTTAAACCCCTCATAGCACTTTTCCAGGAAAAGAATCCTGGTTCTTGAAACTGTTCTGTTCCTGATTCTTGGAACCTTGGTTCTTTCCAGTGAAGCGCCCCGTGTTTCTACAAGTTTAGAGTGGACCGGAGGTTACGTCACCAGTGGGGGGCGCTGCTGTGGCTGAATACAGCGTCAGAGTCATGACGGGGTCATTGTTTATTCTGTGTTCACCGTGGAGTCAGATCAGAGTGAGATATGACACTGTGTAAATGTTGAGTTCAGAGGCGTCCTGCTGAGGTGGTGAACAGTGGAGAAACGTAACTCTTCTTGGGTTCCAGCTGGGAACAAACTTTTCTTGTTCATGAACCAGTTTGTCGGTGGAAACTAACAGGGACCATTCCGGTTCTTCATCAGTGGGAAAGTCGCATCCAGACTACAGTCACTAATCATAGAGCTACGTATTCTACGTGTTCTGTAACGGGCAGTGTGTGTGTGTGTGTAGAGATGGACCTCCAGAGCGCTGGTCCTGTGGTTCTGCAGGTTCTAACTCAGGCCACGAGTCAGAACACGTCAGAACTGAAACCGGCCGAGGAGCAGCTGAAACAGTGGGAGACGCAGCCGGGCTTTTATTCTGTACTGCTGGTAAGATATGACCCCGCCCCTCGATGGCTCCACCTCTAACTCCGCCCACCCACAGCTCCAAAAGTGTCTTTAATCTGTGTTGTGTTTTGTGTAGGGCATCTTTAATGACCACAGGCTGGATGTGAACGTGCGGTGGCTGGCGGTGTTGTACTTTAAGAATGGAATCGAGCGTTACTGGAGGAGAGGAGCGCCGCAGTGAGACACTTGATACACACACACACACACACACACACACACAGTGGGAGCAGAAAAGTGTTTATCTGTCTCTCTCTCACTGTCTCTCTCTCTCTCTCTCTCTCTCACTGTCTCTCTCTCTCTCTCTCTCTCTCACTGTCTCTCTCTCTCTCTCTCACTGTCTCTCTCTCTTTCTCTCTCACTGTCTCTCTCTCTCTTTCTCTCACTGTCTCTCTCTCTCTCTCTCACTGTCTCTCTACTTCTCGCTCTCACTCTCTCTCGCTCTCTCTCTCTTTCTCTCTGTCTCTCTCAGTGCTCTGTCAGAGGAGGAGAAGTCGTCTCTCAGGTCTGGACTCATCACTAACTTTAAGGAGCCAGTTAATCAGGTCAGTGCAGGGGTCAGAACAGTTTGGACGCTTCAAGCCAGTTAAATGTACTTCACCTTTGTCTACAGATTCCTATTTGATGGTGTGTGTGTGTGTATTTTCTGTTATTTATTGTGTGTGTGTGTGTGTGTGTGTGTGTAGATAGCGACACAGATAGCAGTTCTGATAGCGAAGGTTGCGCGGCTGGACTGTCCACGGCAGTGGCCCGAGCTGATCCCAGTTCTGTTGGAGAAGGTTAAGGTTCTGGACGTTCTGCAGCAGAACCGCGCGCTCCTCACTTTCTACCACGTCACGAAAACCCTCGCCTCCAAACGCCTCGCCAACGACAGAAGACTCTTCCAAGAGGTAACACACACAAACACACACACACACATCATCCCTCACTAAACCCCTGACCACCTCCACCACCACCTCTAATAAATGTTATTACAGCATCCTAACACTGTGTGTGTGTGTGTGTGTGTGTGTTACAGTTATCCTCCAGTATCTACAGCTTTGTGTACTCTGTGTGGACTCATCACACTGACTCCTTCCTGCAGCAGCTTAATGCTGGAGACCAGCAGGGGGCGTTCAGCTCTCTGGAAAGGACCCTGCTCTCCCTCAAGGGTATGTGTGTACACTGTGGGGTGGGGAGGTGGTCTCAGCTTAGTAAAACCCTGAAGCATATAGGTTCTCCTGCTGACATATAGGTTCTAGGCCCCACAGCACCTTCAGCATGTGGTGGGGTCCAGGAGGCCTCGTCTGGTGATCGGCAGGTGGGCAGTGGTCTGGAGAGCGATGGGTTAAATGTGGGTTCTGTGTTGTGTTCTCCACAGTTCTACGGAAGCTGACCGTCCAGGGCTTTGTGAAACCTCAGGAGAACGTAGAGGTAATGGTGAGTATGAGCAGAGCAACGATGGTCAGTGACTGAGCGCCAGCTGAAACCAGATCCACCTTAACAGCTGCACGGGGTGCTTTCCAGCTCCTGCTCAGGTGGCCTTTAAGGTGAAATGAGAAGTTTGGATTTTCGAAGAGATTTAAACCTCTGGAGTCTGTGCTCCCACTGGAGGGATAAATGAGAACTTGTGCCAAAACACTTACGCAACTCAGCAAGGTTTTGTTCTAGAAATTTAATAAACATGCCCCAGAAACCTTAAAGGTTCTACAGTTCAAACCTTAAAGTGTCTACAGTTCAAACCTTAAAGGGTCTACTGTTCAAACCTTAAAGGGTCTACAGTTTAAACCTTAAAGGGTCTACTGTTCAAACCTTAAAGGGTCTACTGTTCAAACCTTAAAGGGTCTACTGTTCAAACCTTAAAGGGTCTACAGTTCAAACCTTAAAGGGTCTACATTTCAAACCTTAAAGAGTCTACAGTTCAAACCTCAAACCTTAAAGATTCTACTATTCAAACCTTAAAGGGTCTACAGTTCAAACCTCAAACCTTAAAGATTCTACTGTTCAAACCTTAAAGGGTCTACATTTCAAACCTTAAAAGGTCTAAAGTTCAAACATTAAAGCTTAACGTGTCTACAGTTCAAACCTTAAACCTTAACGGGTCTACAGTTGAAATCTGAAAGATTCTACTGTTCAAACCTTAAAGGGTCTACAGTTCAAACCTTAAAGGGTCAACAGTTCTAACCTTAAAAGGTCTAAAGTTCAAACATTAAACCTTAACGTGTCTACAGTTCAAACCTTAAAGATTATACAGTTCAAACCTTAAAGATTCTACTGTTCAAACCCTAAAGGGTCTACAGTTCAAACCTCAAAGATTCTACTGTTCAAACCTCAAAGGGTCTACAGTTCAAACCTTAAACCTTAACGGGTCTACAGTTGAAATCTGAAAGATTCTACTGTTCAAACCTCAAAGGGTCTACAGTTCAATCCTCAAAGGGTCTACTGTTCAAACCTTAAAAGGTCTACAGTTCAAACATTAAACCTTAACGTGTCTACAGTTCAAACCTTAAAGATTCTACTGTTCAAACCCTAAAGGGTCTACAGTTCAAACCTCAAAGATTCTACTGTTCAAACCTTAAAGGGTCTACAGTTCAAACCTTAAAGGGTCTACAGTTCAAACCTCAAAGGGTCTACAGTTCAAACCTCAAAGGGTCTACAGTTCAAACCTCAAAGGGTCTACAGTTCAAACCTCAAAGGGTCTACAGTTCAAACCTCAAAGGGTCTACAGTTCAAACCTCAAAGGGTCTACAGTTCAAACCTCAAAGGGTCTACAGTTCAAACCTCAAAGGGTCTACAGTTCAAACCTCTAAGATTCTACAGTTCAAACCTCAAAGGGTCTACAGTTCAAACCTCAAAGGGTCTACAGTTCAAACCTTAAAGATTCTACTGTTCAAACCTTAAAGATTCTACTGTTCAAACCTTAATGATTCTACTGTTCAAACCTCAAAGGGTCTTCTGTTCAAACCTCAAAGATTCTACTGTTCAAACCTTAAAGGGTCTACAGTTCAAACAATGATTTTACTGTTCACACCTCAAAGGGTCTACTGTTCAAACCTCAAAGGGTCTACAGTTCAAACCTTAAAGATTCTACTGTTCAAACCTTAATGATTCTACTGTTCAAACCTCAAAGGGTCTACAGTTCAAACCTTAAAGATTCTACTGTTCAAACCTTAATGATTCTACTGTTCAAACCTCAAAGGGTCTACTGTTCAAACCGTAAAGATTTTAATAGCATGATAATCCGGCCGCTCTTATTGGAGGATTATGGCATGTGAAACCGCTTATTTTAGTCATAAACAAAAGCACATGACTGTGTTTTGACACTGAACGCGGCGCTTGAGGTAAAGCTTGGATGCTCTCCGCTGCTTTCAAGCAGTCGTCTGAAGCTCACATGGATAGCTCTGATGCTCCAAAGCAGTTATTATCTTTGCTAAATAAACAAATACCACCGTTTACAAATGATTGAGTTGTTCACACTGATGTGGCGGGGTCTAATGGGTCGTTATCTTTGAGATCTCTGGGATTTTCTCACCTGTATCTCACACCTATCTCATGAAGAGTCAATGTGTGAGGCACAGGTTTAGAAAAATACAGTGTCACATCAGATTCTAACATCTCAGAAAGATGCAAACACAAGTGTGTAGCCAACACCCATGTTTACACCGTTCAGAGCTCTAAAGAAAACTACATAAATGTTCAAATGTTTTTTTTCACTTTATATCAGCACCTTTGAAAATAGGTTTTCGAGAAGTCCTTGTTTAGAGTGAATTTAAACAACAGAGGAATAACGTACAGACGTCTCTCTGTCAGTTCAGTTCAGCGGAGCTTCATTGGTCTGAATGTCATACAATAGACTATTGATATAGATACAGATACAATTACAACAGCAGGAATTATTTATTTACAGGATTACTGCTAATCAAACAAGAAAAGCAAAGAATGCAGAGACGATATAGATGTGTAATAGTAATGAGTAATGAATCAGTAATAAGTCAGTAATATTCAGTAATAATTAGTTACACTGTGTTGATGGACCACACTGCTTGTCTCTCAGGTTGTAGCAGTCTGTCAGGTCAGTGCAGAGCAGGAACCCAGGACAGACTCGGAACGCTCTCTGGTAGAACCTGCTTCTGACGGACTCATACTTGGGGCACTGGGTTAGGAAGTGCAGCTCTGTCTCCACCACCGAGAACTCACAGTGAGAGCACAGTCTGTCGGACTGATTGTATGAGATTAGGTTATAGCGTAGTCCACCGTACTGCTGCCGAGAGCTGAGCTGTGGGTGAGCTGACCGTCCCCTCACAGCCGTCCGTTTAGGACGTACAGACCTAGGCTGTGTGTCACGGTTTTCTCTGCGGTAGAACATTGGAAATGAACGTTGTTCCCTGTTATAAAGTGGTCACCGTGAGAGCTGATAAAGTCGGGCTGAGCTCCTGTCCTGGCGTTCAGGTCTCTAAATGACTGATATGTTGTTCTAAATTTGGAAAGGTTTCCTCATTGAAATAGGGTGATTCTGCTGGGGGTGATATAGATGAAGTCCATCAGCAGAGTACTCACCACAGTTCACAGGATATTAACACCTCTGCTGCTACTGAGGAGAACACCAGCATAAGTGAAAAGAAAGGTGAATCTAATGTTAACCATAGGGATGATGGAGAGCAGGAGAGGGTAAAACAAGGGGCAAAAGAGAAAGGAATTTGACAGAGAATAAAGGTAAAATGACCAGCTGCAGTAGATAAGGGAGGTGTCACAATTCACTGAGGGTGGACTGACGGAGACGGATGCACACGCTAAAACACAGTACTTACTTAAAGAAAAGATATAACAAAACAAAGACAGGCAACTACGGAAACAACAAAATATAGGAAATGAAACGAGAAAACGACAGAGACAGACAGACTGGACTAAGCAACATGACAGCAAAACAATACAATACTAGACGGGGAGAAACAAACAAACCTAGACAGGGAAAGTTAAACAGACAAATCTAGACATGGAGAGCGAAACAATACTAGGAAATGAAACGAGAAAATGACAGAGACAGACAGACAGGACTAAGCAACATGACAGCACGATAAAGGAAGCAAAACAATACATTACTAGATGGGGAGAGCTAAACAGACAAATCTAGACAGGGAGAGCGAAGCAATACAAGGACTTGGAACATGGAAACGACAGAGACAGACATACCGGACTAAGGAACAAGACACGGAAACACTGGAGGCGAAACAACAAGACTTAGAGGAATGAAACGACATGACTTAGAATAGGAAACAAAACGACGTGACTTGGAATGAGAATTAAACAAAATGAATGACCGATACGAGGAAGCGAGACAAAGGGACTTAAGTACATCTCACAGACAAGACACACCTGGAACAGATAATGAGAGGGCAGGGTAACAAATGAGACACGGACAAGGAGGAGGAACAAGGGCGGAGACATGGACAATAACCAACAGAGCCATGTGCTGAGAGAGCACATGGCAAGGAAAACAGGCGTGACAGGAGGGTGGAAGTGTATAAATGAGGATTTGAAAGGTCTAGGTAAAGTTATTTACAAATATGGGATGGCAAGGTTTGGTAGGAAAAAGCAAAAGAGACAAGACAGAATAAGGTCAAGGCAGTGGAGGCAAGTAGGGGAAGAGTAAAGAAATTATATCAAGATACTACAGAACGAGCTTAATGGTAGGCATTGTTAAGAAGAGCAAAAGAAAAAGAAGGAACATGCAAGGGTAGCTTTCTTAAGGAATCCATTTAATGTCATTTTTTAGTTTTGTTTTAAGCGATCATTCCAAAAAGTGGAGAAGAGCAGGCGGTATCTTTATCCCTAAAGAGAAAAAAGCTCATAAGTCTTAATGTGGAGGGTAAAAATTTCTTTAATGAAATAGCACCAAGACCTGCTGCTTATTTGAAAGCAAACAAATGTATTCATACATCAGTACAAAAGGCAGGGCTTTCAGGTTTTGCAGGATGTTTGGAACATAGCAGCATGGTCTGGCATCAGATTCAGACAGCTAAGAAAGAGGGTAGGGGTTTAAATGTTGTTTTACTAGTTTTACCTGATGCGTTTGGCTCAGTGTCACATTAACTTTGTGAGAAGCTTTTGAATTCTCCCAGATGCCAGATAAGGTAACTAGGCTGGTTAATGCATACTTTGAGGATATTCAGTTTTGCCGTAGTACAAGGAAATGTGTTACATCATGGCCGTGATTAGAAATGGGTAAAATGGATGGATGTACGATTTCTCAGTTAGCATTTACAATGGCGATGGAGGTAGTAATTTGGACCTCTAAGCGGGAGAGTTTGCACGATGGTACTCGGCTCCCCCCAGTTAGGTCTTTCATGGATGACACAAGGATGCTAACGACTGCTGTGCCTTGCACACGGTGGATGTTGGAGAATTCTGTTGATTGTCAAAGGAAAACTTTTTTAATGGAAGGAGAGATGATCCCTACAGTCCTGGAGAGAGCAGTGAAGAGTTGTGGTAGATGGTACAGTGCAGTGCTGAATGATACCACAGCATCAACAGTTGTCACGAGCAAAACGAGGCCACTGGCTTCGATGGGAGAATCTAGAGAAGCGGAGGATTTCCTGGCAAGAGTTGTAAGCAATGGAGGCAAGAAATATAAAGTTTTTGCTCGGAGCAACTTATGACGTCCTTCCATTGTGTTTACTACACAGAGGCCAGACATGATGCTCTACTCTGAAAGTTTATTTTACAGAGTTAACATTTCCTAAGGCTGCAGTAGAAGAAGCTATATATATATATTTCTCTCTGTATCTCTCTCTCTGTGCAGGGGTTTCTCGGTGCTGTGTTTGAGAGGCTGCAGCAGTTTGTAGAGTGCTGTAAGTAACTCATCTTTAGCTTGTATTGATTTTGACACATAATTTCTGCCCCGCCTCATTCAGCCTACAGCAGTGTAGCTGACAGCAACAGCACATCACACTCACCCGCACCAACACACACCCTCTACACTTTGGAATAGGCGTACAGTGTTTTTAGTGTGTGTGTGCGTGTGTGTGTTGCAGGTGGTCTGGTGGGTCCAGGCAGTGTTTGCAGGGAGAAGCTGGAGAAGACCATCATCCTGTTCACTAAAGTGGTAAACAAGTGTGTTAGTGACAGGTGTGTGTGTGTGTGTGTTAGTGGCAGGTGTGTGTGTGTGTTAGTGACAGGTGTGTGTGTGTGTTAGTGACAGGTGTGTGTTAGTGGCAGGTGTGTGTGTGTGTATTGGTGAGAGGTGTATGTGTTAGTGACCGGTGTGTGTGTGTTAGTGACAGGTGTGTGTGTGTGTGTGTTAGTGACAGGTGTGTGTTGGTGAGAGATGTATGTTAGTGACAGGTGTGTGTAAGAGTTAGTGACAGGTGTGTGTTGGTGAGAGGTGTACGTGTTAGTGACAGATGTGTGTGTGTGTTGGTGAGAGGTGTATGTGTTAGTGACAGGTGTGTGTGTGTTGGTGAGAGGTGTATGTGTTAGTGACAGGTGTGTGTTGGTGAGATGTGTATGTGTTAGTGACAGATGTGTGTGTGTTGGTGAGAGGTGTACGTGTTAGTGACAGGTGTGTGTGTGTTGGTGAGAGGTGTACGTGTTAGTGACAGGTGTGTGTGTGTTGGTGAGAGGTGTTTGTGTTAGTGACAGGTGTGTGTGTGTTGGTGAGAGGTGTATGTGTTAGTGACAGGTGGGTGTTGGTGAGAGGTGTACGTGTTAGTGACAGATGTGCGTGTGTTGGTGAGAGGTGTATGTGTTAGTGACAGGTGTGTGTTGGTGAGATGTGTATGTGTTAGTGACAGGTGTGTGTTGGTGAGATGTGTATGTGTTAGTGACAGGTGTGTGTAAGAGTTAGTGGCAGGTGTGTGTGTGTGTTAGTGATAGGTGTGTATGTATGTGTTAGTGACAGGTTTGTGCGCGTGTGTGTGTTCCAGCTGCTGGATTTCCTGGAGTGCCACCCGTTCTCGTTCATCCCACTGATACGGCGGTCTCTGGAGTTCTGTGTTGGCTCCGTGTTCTCGACAGTGGGAGACGGGTTCCTTTTTGAGCGCTTCATAGTTCAGTGCCTCAACCTCATCAAGAGCATCGTCAAGAACGAATCATATCGGCCCGACAAGAACATAGAAGGTACCAGCCACACAGAGCAGAACCACGGTACACCCTGCATCATCCTCATGCTAGAACATTCTCATAGTATAACATTCTCACAGTATAACATCCTCACGCTAGAACATCCTACCGCTGGAAAATCCTCACAGAAAAACATCCTCACGCTAGAACATCCTGACTCTAGAACATCCACACAGTATAACACTCTTACAGAAGAACATCCTGACTCAAGAACATCCTCAGAGTAGAACATCCTCACACTAGAACATCCTCACAGCATAACATCCTGACTCTAGAACATCCTCTAAGAAGAACATCCTCACGCTAGAACATACTCACAGAAGAACATCCTGACTCTAGAACATCCTCACAGTAGAACATCCTCATGCTAGAACATCCTCACAGAAGAACATCCTGACTCTAGAACATCCTCACAGTAGAACATCCTCATGCTAGAACATCCTCACAGAAGAACATCCTCATGCTAGAACACCCTCACAGTATAAAATCCTCACGGTAGAGCATCCTTGTGTTAGAACATCCTCATGGAAGAGCATCCTCACGGTAGAGCATCCTCACACTAGAACATCCTCACGCTAGAGCATTGTAGAACATACAACCACCTGAGACTTTACATACTTGTGTGTGTGTTCTAGACACTAGGCCCGAGGTTATGCAGGCTCATAAAATTAGAACTGAGTTCTTCACCCCCCCGACGCTGACGGAGATTGCCAGGAGACTGGTGTCTAAGTACTTCCTGCTGACAGAAGAGGAGCTGCTGATGTGGGAGGAAGACCCTGAGGGCTTCGGTACGGAGACCCCAATGGCACTGGATGTTAATCTGTATCTTCTCTGTTAATCTGACTCCGCTCTGTTAATCTGACCTCTCTCTGTTAATCTGACTCCGCTCTGTTAATCTGACCTCTCTCTGTTAATCTGACCCCTCTCTGTTAATCTGACTCCTCTCTGTTAATCTGACTCCTCTCTGTTAATCTGACTCCACTCTGTTAATCTGACCTCTCTCTGATAATCTGACTCCACTCTGTTAATCTGACCTCTCTCTGTTAATCTGTCCCCTCTCTGTTAATCTGTCCCCTCTCTGTTAATCTGACCCCTCTCTGTTAATCTGACCTCTCTCTGTTAATCTGACTCCTCTCTGTTAATCTGACCTCTCTCTGTTAATCTGACCTCTCTCTGTTAATCTGACCCCTCTCTGTTAATCTGACTCTCTGTTAATCTGACCCCTCTCTGTTAATCTGACCCCTCTCTGTTAATCTGACCCCTCTCTGTTAATCTGACCTCTCTCTGTTAATCTGACTCCTCTCTGTTAATCTGACTCCTCTCTGTTAATCTGACCTCTCTCTGTTAATCTGACCCCTCTCTGTTAATCTGACCCCTCTCTGTTAATCTGACCTCTCTCTGTTAATCTGACTCCTCTCTGTTAATCTGACCTCTCTCTGTTAATCTGACCTCTCTCTGTTAATCTGACTCCTCTCTGTTAATCTGACCTCTCTCTGTTAATCTGACCTCTCTCTGTTAATCTGACTCCTCTGTGTTAATCTGACCCCTCTCTGTTAATCTGACCTCTCTCTGTTAATCTGACCCCTCTCTGTTAATCTGACCTCTCTCTGTTAATCTGACCCCTCTCTGTTAATCTGACCTCTCTCTGTTAATCTGACCCCTCTCTGTTAATCTGACTCCTCTCTGTTAATCTGACCTCTCTCTGTTAATCTGACCTCTCTCTGTTAATCTGACTCCTCTCTGTTAATCTGACCTCTCTCTGTTAATCTGACCCCTCTCTGTTAATCTGACCCCTCTCTGTTAATCTGACCTCTCTCTGTTAATCTGACCCCTCTCTGTTAATCTGACTCCTCTCTGTTAATCTGACTCCTCTCTGTTAATCTGACTCCACTCTGTTAATCTGACCTCTCTCTGATAATCTGGCTCCACTCTGTTAATCTGACCTCTCTCTGTTAATCTGTCCCCTCTCTGTTAATCTGACCCCTCTCTGTTAATCTGACCTCTCTCTGTTAATCTGACTCCTCTCTGTTAATCTGACCCCTCTGTGTTAATCTGACCCCTCTGTGTTAATCTGACCCCTCTCTGATAATCTGACTCCTCTCTGATAATCTGACCTCTCTCTGTTAATCTGACCTCTCTCTGTTAATCTGACTCTTCTCTGTTAATCTTTTGCAATCTGAGTTCTTCTCTGGTTTAATCTGAATTGGTTTCAGATTTAACCTGAGTTCAGAGTTAATTCCTGTTTTAATCTGAGTTGATATCTTGTTAAATTTAATTTGATCAGTGGTAATCTCTGGTTTCATCAGAGTTCATTTCTGGTTTAAATGGAATTACGATCAAGTTTTAATCTGAGTTAATCTCTAATTTAATCTGGGTTGTGTGTTTGCAGCTGTTGAAGAGACGGGTGGAGACTCGTGGAAGTACAGCCTGAGAGTGAGTGACACACTCCATCTACATCAGTGTGTGTTTTGGGGTGGTAGTGAAGAGGGGGATTTTGTGGGGATGTTAGAGGATGGTGTTAATTCCCTTCCTTCTCTCCCCAGCCATGTACGGAGGTGGTGTTCCTGGATATTTTCCACAGCTACAGTCAAACTCTGACTCCTGTTCTTCTGGAGATGGTGCACAGCCTGCAAGGTCAGACAGCTTTGTTTACTTGTTAACATATTATTTACATATTTACAGGCCCAACTCCTGGTCAGCAAGTGCGGCCAGACATCCCATGTGGTTAATAAGGTATTGCAATAGTCTACTGGGTGGTTGCTAAGGTGTTGCTGTGGTCTCCTGTGGTGGTGCTAAGGTGTTGCTGTTGTCTACAAGGTGGTTGTTAAGGTGTTGCTATATTCTACAGTGTGGTTGCTAAGGTGTTGTTGTGGTCTCCTGTGTTGTTGCTAAGGTGTTGCTCTTGTCTTCAAGGTGGTTGCTAAGGTGTTGCTATGGTCTACCAGGTGGTTGCTAAGGTGTTGCTCTAGTCTTCTGTGTGATTACTAAGGTGTTGCAATGGTCTACTCGGTGGTTGCTAAGGTGTTGCTGTAATCTTCTGTGTGATTGCTAAGGTGTTGCTATGATCTACTGTGTGTTTGCTAAGGTGTTGCAATGGTCTTCTGTGTGGTTGTTGCTCTTTTTTATCAGGTGGTTGCTAAGGTGTTGCTGTTTTCAATCAGGTGGTTACTAAGGTGTTGCTGTTGTCTGTCAGGTGGTTGCTAAGGTGTTGCTATATTCTACAGTGTGGTTGCTAAGGTGTTGTTGTGGTATCCTGTGTTATGGCTAAGGTGTTGCTGTTGTTTACAAGGTGGTTGCTATGGTCTACCAGGTGGATGCTACTGTAGTCTTCTGTGAGGTTGCAAAGCTGTTGCTGTGGTCTACAGTGTGGTTGCTAAGGTGTTGCTGTGGTCTACCATGTGGTTGCTAAGGTGTTGCTATGGTCTACTGGGTGGTTGCTAAGGTGATGTTGTCATCTCATTCATTCATTCATTCATTATCTGTAACCGCTTATCCAGTTCAGGGTCATCTCCCATGTAGTTATCCAGTGTCCAGCACGTTGTCCAACGCAGTGTCCAGAGCAGTGTCCAACACAGTGTCCAGCACAATGTCCAGAGCAGTGTACAGTGTCCAGTGCAGTGTCCAACACAGTGTCCAGTGTCCAGCACAATGTCCAGAGCAGTGTACAGTGTCCAGAGCAGTGTCCAACACAGTGTCCAGTGTCCAGCACAATGTCCAGAGCAGTGTACAGTGTCCAGTGCAGTGTCCAGAGCATTGTTGGGTGCAGTGTCCAGAACAGCTGACCGGTAGAGTATCAGAGGTCAGGTTCTGATGTTGTGTGTGTGTGTGTGTCCAGGTCCCAGTGATGTGAATGACACAGTGCAGCTGCTGATAAAGGATGCAGGTACACAACCTTCCCCTCTGGAACATATAATAAAATCCCTTAGACAGGCCACCGACTTACACTGCGTGTGTGTGTGTGTGTGTGTGTGTGTGTGTGTGTGTGTGTGTGTGTGTGTGTGTGTGTGTAGTGTATAACTCTGTGGGTTTAGCTGCGTATGAACTGTTTGACAGTGTTGACTTCGATCAGTGGTTCAACAATCAACTGCTGGGAGAACTGCAGATCAGCCACAATAGGTAACTCAACGCTCCACACTACACACTCTGTAACACAGCTGTACACTCTGTAACTCAACTGTACACTCTAACTCAACTGTTCACTCAGTAACTTAACTGTACATTCTGTATCACAGCTGTACACTCTGTAACACAACTGTACACTCTGTAACTTAACTGTACACTCTGTAACACAACTGTACACTGTAACTTAACTGTACACTCTAATTCAGCTGTACACTCTAACTCAACTGTACACTCTAACGACTGTACATTCTATAACTTAACTGTACACTCTAACAACTGTACACTCTGTAACTTAACTGTACACTCTAATTCAGCTGTACACTCTAACTCAACTGTACACTCTTAACAACTGTATACTCTGTACCTTAACTGTACACTCTAACTCAGCTGTACACTCTAACACAACTGTACATTCTGTAACTTAACTGTACACTCTAACAACTGTACACTCTAACAACTGTATACTCTGTACCTTAACTGTACACTCTAACTCAGCTGTACACTCTAACACAACTGTACATTCTGTAACTTAACTGTACACTCTAATTCAGCTGTACACTCTAACAACTGTACACTGTAACTTAACTGTACACTCTAACTCAACTGTACACTCCACTCTAACTTAACTGTACACTCTAATTCAGCTGTACACTCTGTAACTTAACTGTATGCTCTAACTCAGCTGTACATTCTAACACAACTGTACATTCTGTAACATAACTGTACACTCTAACTCAGCTGTACACTCTAACACAACTGTACACTCTGTAACTCAATAGTACACTCTAACTCATCTGTACACTTCACTCTAACTCAGCTGTACATTCTAACACAACTGTACACTCTGTAACTCAACAGTACACTCTAAATCAACTGTACACTCTATCATAACTGTACAGTCTAACTCAACTGTACACTAACAGCTGTACACCCTGTATCACAACTGTACACTCTGTAACTCAACTGTACAACACAACTGCACTCTAACACACTCTGTAACAAAACTGCAACAACTGAAACACACTCTGTAAAACAACTACACACACTAACAAAACTGAACAGTTTTAGCACAACTACACACTGTAACACAACTACACATTTATAAGTATGGGGTTGTGTGTATTTCGTGGTTTGTGTGTGTGTATTTGTATGTGGATGTGTGTGTGTGGGGGGGTGTTAGGTATAAACTGATCCGGAGGAGGGTGATCTGGTTGGTTGGACAGTGGATCTCAGTGAAGTTTAAACCTGAATTGCGCCCCCTGCTGTATGAGGTCATCCTCACACTCTTGCAGGACCCTGACCTAGTGGTGAGGAAATACACCCTACAAACACTAACACACCATGTTATACACACTACACACACTAACACACGCTTTTATACACACTACACACACTAACACATCCTGTGTGTGTATTTCAGGTTCGAATAGAGACTGCAACGACTCTGAAGCTGGATATCCTTGACTGATCCAGACTCTCCACTTTAAAGGTGCAGTCTGTCTCCCACATCTTCCCGTGTGACACAGCACTACAGCACCCCCTGCTGACCAGACAGTGCCAGTCTAATCTGAACCTGTGTTATCCATGCCCCCCACCCCACCCCCCTATGGAGATGAAGCTGGTTCAGACTGCTGGTCGAGGGTGGTGTGATGGACTGCACCTTTAAGTCAGTGGCAGTGGGTGGTGTTTATTATGGAAGTGTTTTATGTTTCTTTCTTTAACTTTTTCTTCACCTGTGGATGACTTTGAGTTCAGAACAGAGCAGTTCCTCCCGGTGAGACCCTCACACACACCTACACACACACACACCCTCACACACACCTACACACACACACACACACCCTCACACACACCTACACACACACACCCTCACACACATCTACACACACACACACCCTCACACACATCTACACACACACACACCCTTACACCTCCACACACACACAAACCCTCACACCTCCACACACACACACACACACACACAAGGTTAAAGTAGCACAAATGAACTGTCTCTCTCTCTCTCTCTCTCTCTCTCTCAGTATTTGGAGTCCATGTTTACGTTGCTGTTTCAGTTGTTGCAGCAAGTGAACGAGTGCGACAGTAAGATGCAAATTCTACATGTTCTGTCCTGCGTTATCGAGCGAGTGAGCTCACAGGTCAGAGCACATCTGTAACCCTCACTGCACATCTGTAACACTGTAGACGTTCAACCCTCACTGCACATCTGTAACACTACAGACATTTAACCCTCACTGCACATCTGTAACACTGTAGACGTTCAACCCTCACTGCACATCTGTAACACTACAGACATTTAACCCTCACTGCACATCTGTAACACTGTAGACGTTCAACCCTCACTGCACATCTGTAACACTACAGATGTTTAATCCTCACTGCACATCTGCAACACTACAGCACTACAGACGTTTAAACCCTCACTGCACATTTGTAAAACTACAGATGTTTAAACCCTCACTGCACATTTGCAAAACTACAGATGTTTAAACCCTCACTGCACATCTGTAACACTAGACATTTAACCCTCACTGCACATCTGTAACACTGTAGACGTTCAACTCTCACTGCACATCTGTAACACTACAGATGTTTTATCCTCACTGCACATCTGCAACACTACAGCACTACAGACGTTTAAACCCTCACTGCACATTTGTAAAACTACTGATGTTTAAACCCTCACTGCACGTCTGTAACACTACAGACGTTCACCCCTCACTGCACATCTGTAACACTACAGATGTTTAATCCTCCCTGCACATCTGCAACACTACAGCACTACAGACGTTTAAACCCTCACTGCACATTTGTAAAACTACAGATATTTAAACCCTCACTGCACATTTGTAAAACTACAGATGTTTAAACCCTCACTGCACGTCTGTAACACTACAGACGTTCACCCCTCACTGCACATCTGTAATACTGTAGATGTTCACCCCTACCTGCACATCTGTAACACCACAGATGTTTAAATGCTCATTGCACATCTATAACACTATAGATGTTTAAACCTCACTGCACATCTGTAACACATATGTTTAAACCTCACTGCACATCTGTAACACTAGACATTTAAACCCTCACTGCACATCTAACACTACAGACGTTTAAATCCTCACTGCACATCTGTAACACTACAGACGTTTAAACCCTCACCGCACATCTAACACTACAGATATTTAACCCTCACTGCACATCTAAAACTACAGACGTTTAACCCTCACGGCACATCTGTAACACTACAGAAATTTAAACCTTCACTGCACATTTGTAACACTACAGACATTTAAACCCTCACTGCACATCTGTAACACATATGTTTAAACCTCACTGTACATCTGTAACACTACAGACGTTTAAACCCTCACTGCATATCTGTAACACTACAGACATTTAACCCTCACTGCACATCTAAAACTACAGACATTTAACCCTCACTGCACACCTAAAACTACAGACGTTTAACCCTCACGGCACATCTGTAATACTACAGACATTTAAACCCTCACTGCACTTCTGTAACACACTGCATATCTGGTAACTTCACTGCACATTTGTAACACATCTGTAACCCTCACTGCACATCTATAACATTCACTGCAGATCTGTAACACAGTTGTATTTCTCACAGCAAATCTATAACATTCACTGCACATCTGTAACACTACACACCTGTGACTCTAGGCGCATACATGTAATCTTAAATGCACACCTGTAACACTGCACATGTGTAAACCTCACTGCAACTGCACTGTAACACTCTGGGCTGTTTGTGTGTGTAGATCCGGCCTTTCGTTGGCTGTTTGGTGGCGTATCTCCCATTGCTGTGGAAACAGTCAGAGGACCACAACATGCTACGCTGTGCCATCATCACCACATTAATCCATCTGGTACAGGTACAGCCTTTCACAATAAGAGTCTTTCACCGCATTAATCCACCTGGTACAGGTACAGCCTTTCACAATAAGTGTCTTTCACCGCATTAATCCACCTGGTACAGGTACAGCCTTTCACAATAAGAGTCTTTCACCACATTAATCCACCTGGTACAGGTACAGCCTTTCACAATAAGAGTCTTTCACCACATTAATCCACCTGGTACAGGTACAGCCTTTCACAATAAGAGTCTTTCACCGCATTAATCTACCTGGTACAGGTACAGCCTTTTACAATAAGAGTCTTTCACCGCATTAATCTACCGGGTACAGGTACAGCCTTTTACAATAAGAGTCTTTCACCGCATTAATCTACCTGGTACAGGTACAGCCTTTTACAATAAGAGTCTTTCACCACATTAATCCACCTAGTACAGGTACAGCCTTTCACAATAAGAGTCTTTCACCACATTAATCCACCTGGTACAGGTACAGCCTTTCACAATAAGAGTCTTTCACCGCATTAATCTACCTGGTACAGGTACAGCCTTTTACAATAAGAGTCTTTCACTGCATTAATCCACCAGTATTATTTATTGATTATTGTTAATTGTGTATGGTTTATTGTGTAATGTTTAAGTATTGTTTATTGAGGATTGTGTATTGATTGTAGTTAGTTGTGTATGGTTTATTGTGTATTGTTTTTGCAGGGTCTGGGAGCCGAGTGCAGGAATCTTTACCCCTTCCTCCTCCCAGTGATTCAGCTCAGCACCGACGTCTCTCAGCCCCCACACGTCTACCTTCTGGAGGACGGCCTGGAACTGTGGTAAAACACTGTGTGTGTGTGTGTGTCTGTCTGTCTGTCTGAATGTTTGTGTGCGTGTGTCTGTCTGTCTCTGTGTAAGCTGATTATGTGTATGTTACAGGTTGGTGACACTGGAGAACAGTCCTGATGTCACTCCTGAACTGCTCCGCCTCTTTCACAACATGTCTCCCCTTCTCGGTATGTCCTCCCCCTATCCCTCTGAGACTCCTCCCTCTATCCCTCTGAGACTCCTCCCTCTATCCTTCTGAGACTCCTCCCTCTAACCCTCAGACTCCTCCCTCTATCCTTCTGAGACTCCTCCCTCTATCCCTCAGACTCCTCCCTCTATCCATCTGAGACTCCTCCCTCTATACATCAGACTCCTCCCTTTATACCTGACTCCTCCCTCTATCCCTCTGAGACTCCTCCCTCTATCCCTCTGAGACTCCTCTCCATCCCTCTGAGACTCCTCCCTCTATCCCTCTGAGACTCCTCTCCATCCCTCTGAGACTCCTCATTTCTCTCTCTCTTTTTTTTTCCCTCCGTGTCTGTTTTTCCCAGAGTTGAGTTCTGAGAATCTGAGGATGTGTTTCCAAATCATCACGTCCTACCTGTACCTCTCCGCCGGCGACTTCCTGCAGGTCAGACCCTCGCAACTTCCCACATTCCAGATCAATCACAGTCACACTCTGGATTAATCCCACACACAGACACATGTCCGTTTGAGACAGAGAGTAGGGAATAATCCAGTTTGTTTTACAGATTCTCTATGTGTGCATGTCCCTGTGTGTCTTGGTGTGTGTGGATATGTGTGTGTTTTTCCAGATGTACGGTGAGGGACTGTGCAGATGTTTATGTGATTTACTGAAGGACATCACCCACGAGGGACAAGTCCAGGTTCTAAAGGTGCTTTATTCTCTCTCTCTCTCTCTCTCTCTTTTTCTCTGTGTGTGTGTGTGTGTATAATTTTGTGTGTATAATTGTGTGTGTGTGTGTGTGTGTAGGTGGTGGAGATGGTGATGAAGGTCAGTCCTCTGGTTGGTCCTCATCTGTTCCGGACGCTGCTGCCCTCTGTGCTCCGGGGGGTTCTAGAGGGAGAGGTGAGGATCTCGTCCATCCATTCATTTATTCATCTCCCAAACACAGTCTTAGTGAACTCTCTTAGAACTAAAGTCTTCCGTGTGTGTGTGTGTGTTTGTGTTTGTAGCGGTATCCCGTGGTGATGTCCGTGTATCTGGGGGTGATGGGTCGAGTTCTCCTCCAGAACTCCAGTTTCTTCACTGAGCTCCTCTACCAGATCTCCCAGGAGATACATCAAGAGGTAAACACACACACACACACACACACACACACACACAAACAGAGGTGCAGTGTGTGTTGGGGACCCTGATAGTGGTGTGTGTGTGTGTGTAGGTACATTGTGTGTTGAGGACCTTGATAGAGGTGTGTGTGTGTGTGTGTAGGTGCAGTGTGTGTTGGGGACTCTTATAGAGATGTGGGTGGATCGGATGGACAACATCACTCAGCCAGAGAGGAGGAAACTGTCCAGTCTCGCCCTGCTGTCCCTCCTCCCCTCCCCCGACAGGTCAGGTTACAACCACCTCCTTTGTGTGCTGAGAGTGGAGACAGTTTGTGTGTTCACTGTGTCTGCGTATAGGTGTGTGTGTGTGTGTGTGAGTGTACAGTAAGTAATGCTAACCCTAGCTGCTCTCTCTCAGTGTGATTCAGGAAAAGTTCTGTGGCATCATCAACATTTGTGTGGAATCTTTACACGACGTGATGACAGAGGAATCTGAGACCGGCACACTCCGAGAGTGAGTAACTCTCTCTCTCACACACACACACACACACACGCCGTATAAAATATATATAAACATAAGATATCTCTCTCTCTCTCTCTCTCTCTCTCTCTCTCTCAGTTGTATGTTGATGAATCCTCTGGAGGAGCCGAAGTTCTCTGAGGATGAGGAGCCTCTGACGGAGCAGGACAAGAGGAAGAGGCTGGTGAGTCCTGATCAGTGACCAATAACAGTGATCTCCTGGGACTGATTGTGTGTGAGTGTCGGGGGGGGGGTTGTTCTCCTGGGATTGACTCTGTGTGTGTGTGTGTGTGTGTGTGTGTAGCTGGCGCTGCAGGACCCCGTGCACCGCGTGTGTCTGCAGCAGTGTGTGTTTGAGAAGCTGAAGGCTCAGCAGGTGCTGATGGGCGAGGCGGAGTTCCAGGGGCTGATGGAGACGGTCGACACCGAAGTGGTGCGGCAGCTTCAGGAGTTTCTCACCGGGTTCTGAACCACAACCCAACTACAGCAGCCCACCTTTAGAGTAGGGGTTTGTAATAGTTGTGTAATAACACCTTAACTTTCAGACTCTAGCAGTGCACTGTTGTAATTACACAAGTGTATCTTGTTAGTAACTGTATAATTACATATAATGGTGAATATTACAGCATGGTTTTAGTTTATTTATCTGTAAAAACATGTCATTATGTGGTAATTATCTAAATACACTTGTGTAATTATGTAACTGATGTTCAAACTCTTTGGTAATTCATCTGTATTAACATGTAATAACATGCTAATGTAGCACTGAAATGAACTTAACCATGAATTCATCACAGTAACTAAGTTGTTATACATATATGAATGATGTGTTATTACTCAGTTATAAACCACGGTCTACAGGGTGGGACAGATACTGTTTCCTTTTTATACTTTTCCTTTGTCTCTGAATTATTTTTGTTTCCTGAAACAGTGAGACACTGTAAATAAAAAACACAAACAATGTAGTAAATAAATAAACAGCTCAGAACTCAAAGCTTTAAACAGAAACCAGTGACCTTTCTGTCTCCCGCATTCCCGAAGTGATCCGGGTTAATCCCCCTGCTCGTCTTCACTGGACACGGCACTGTCTTAGATTTACTTTGAGTCTAAAGGCAGTTTCGTGGAAGCTTCATGGTGTCCACGTTTTTCATGCCCTCATATCGTCTGCTGCGTGAGCCTCGTATCTGTGAATGTGGGTCGAGTGAAGGGTTTTTGGCTCTGTGCAGTTCCCCATAGCGCTCCCCTGAGGGAGTAAATCAGACCTGGATAATTAACTTAATAAACTCGAGAAACTGCTGGAATCGGAGCTCCAGAGTAATTTGAATTATTTGGACAGCAGTGTTTACATTCTCTGGTCCTGTCCCGGTTCTGCTCCAAAAACAAACCAACACAGCAATGGATTTGGAACCTTTGAATTCCTTTATTCCGATCAAAGAGTAAAAACAGGCTGGACATTTTATAAAGTCACAGACATCAGGAGCTTCTTTTAGAATTCTCCACTCCACTTTAAGAAGCAGTTACATTTTCTTTGTAAAATTCGGAATTCCACCTTAAAATGGCACAGAATCTTTTAGTGCAGTGAACTTTTTAGACCATTTAAGGTGGACTGAAAAATTAGAATACGTTTAGCCCTTCCGTGACCTGTGTTTGTTGCATTATCGACGTTAGCCTTGCAGCTCCAAGGCTCTGTGTAAATGTGAGTGCGCTAAGCGTCGCAGGGCTCAACTCTGAGGATTTCAGGGGTCTCTCCTCGACACTTTCGGACCCCCACCTCACACTCTGACACTGTGGAAGGTGTAGAGTCTGCACTCAGCAGAACACACACTCGGATCCAGCGGCTGGACAGCACACACTCCTCCAGCGACATGCAGCGACAAGACTGGGACTTATCTGGAACCGCAAACAAGAACAGAGCCTAGTTAATCAAACACCAGAGGAACTCCATCACTCCAGAGAACACAGTTCCACTGTTCCACACACCAGAGGAACCCCATCACTCCAGAGAACACAGTTCCACTGTTCCACACACCAGAGGAACCCCATCGCTCCAGAGAACACAGTTCCACTGTTCCACACACCAGAGGAACCCCATCGCTCCAGAGAACACAGTTCCACTGTTCCACACACCAGAGGAACCCCATCGCTCCAGAGACCACAGTTCCACTGTTCCACACACCAGAGGAACCCCATCGCTCCAGAGAACACAGTTCCACTGTTCCACACACCAGAGGAACCTCATCACTCCAGAGAACACAGTTCCACTGTTCCACACACCAGAGGAACTCCATCACTCAGAGAACACAGTTCCACTGTTCCACACACCAGAGGAACTCCATCACTCCAGAGAACATAGTTCCACTGTTCCACACACCAGAGGAACCCCATCACTCCAGAGAACACAGTTCCACTGTTCCACACACCAGAGGAACCCCATCGCTCCAGAGAACACAGTTCCACTGTTCCACACACCAGAGGAACCCCATCGCTCCAGAGAACACAGTTCCACTGTTCCACACACCAGAGGAACCCCATCGCTCCAGAGAACACAGTTCCACTGTTCCACACACCAGAGGAACCCCATCGCTCCAGAGAACACAGTTCCACTGTTCCACACACCAGAGGAACTCTATCACTCCAGAGAACACAGTTCCACACACCAGAGGAACCCCATCGCTCCAGAGAACACAGTTCCACTGTTCCACACACCAAAGGAACCCCATCGCTCCAGAGAACACAGTTCCACTGTTCCACACACAGCAAAGGAACCCATCTAGCTCACACTGGGCATGATGATTCTATGCTCATGTTCAGCTGCACCCCCTTTTCCTCTGTGGGTCTACATTTACACTGAGGACACCTCTATAGAACACAGCAGTGACCCGGTCAGACGTCCAGACGGGCCTTTCCTGAGAGCTCTTACCATCGTGGCTGGTCCACAGGGGGCACTGTGGGTAGACTGCACTGACCTCCTCCGGCCATTGACAGGCGCTCTGCGCGGTGATGTTGAACTGATGACCCAAACACTGCATCGCTCGGATCTTACACACACTCAGCGGCCGGGTCCTCCCAGAACCGGACGCACACACCTCCAGAGACGGCCTGGCCAATCAGAACACAGCACATAAACACACTGAGCAAACAAAGAACATGTGTGTCATTGTGTTCAAACACTCACTGACCCCTACGTTACGTGTGTGTGTGTGTGTTACCGTACTCGCACTCGTAGGGGACTTTACAGACACACAGGTTGGTGGCCAGTTTCTCCCAGGGCTGACAGGAAAGAGAGGACACTGTCCCCACTGGACACAGAGAGAGACATGTCCTGAGTGTGAGTTCCCTGTGTTCTGTGGACATTCCCTTTGTTCTGGCATTACCTGGGAGACATTTGGTGTTTTGAGGCGGAGGTGTCCACTGGAGGGCAGCATTGCAGCGTGTCTCTGACGCCCCATCCCTCTGTGTCTCTGAGGGACAGCTCAGCTCCACTGTCTCTCCAATTCTGTAGTTCAGCTTCCACGGCTGTCCGACAACGTCTGGACCGAGGGGTGGGGGTCCGCACTGTGAGTCTGCAACACACACACACACACACACAGGAATCAGAGTATGTTTTCTACATTGCTGTGAGAAGCTGATGATGGTCATCATCCCCACAGCCTGCGTGTGCCTCTAGTGGCTTGTCACTGGGCTCATGTGCAGCTGCTCCAGAGGCTGTAGTTCTGTAGAGACTGAGTGAGGACGGAGGTGAAACCCATACTCCTGCAGTGGACTGGAGACCTGTTCCACATCTGGTTCTCGACACACTCTGCGATGGGTTCTCCGACCAGGTGGTACCCATCGATACACGAGTACTCCACCTTACTGCCAGGTGAGTAAACATCTTTAGGATCCTAGTGTAAAAACAGACACAAGCACACTATAAGCACAGACAAGCCCTTATAACCCCAGCCACCACCAGCACAGGAACCTCTGCATCTGGGGTCAGGTCAGAGGAGGATAACCCACCTGTGCAACAGCGACACTTTCAGTCAGTGAATGAGGGACACATTTATCTCATACACAGCTCCTCTCCCTGCACTGGAGAGAGTCTCACAGCATTTAACAGCACAGAAGTCCAGTGCCTCTGTGTTGGGGGAAAGGAACCCACGGTGTTTCATAACGAGGAGAAAAAGACTGAACAGATTCTTGAAGTTTTATTGCGACTGTCGCCTGAAGTATTGCTCTGGTTTGGGTTAAAGTTTAATGAAGTAGTTCTCCTCGTCTGAAAGTGTGAGTGATCAGTGAGAGACGTTTCCACACCACAGCGATGCCGAGGCAGAATCCCTAGGGCAAAGTGTGGGTCGTAAAGTCATGTACGTAGTGTGTTTTATGTTCAATCAGTGTCGAATTAGTGTCTAATTACTCTCTGGGTGAGGTGTTATTAGTTTATTATCTGTGATGTGCACTATGTAGGGAGGTTGGAGGTCATATGGGACACAGCGCCTCTAGTGACTGATACAGACGCACAATGGGTCAGGGGTCCATTCTTATATTTCTTTAATGTTAACATTTAAACAAGACTCAATGTGTCAGTAGAATGTTTATAAGTGTGTAATAACGGTGTTATAAAGTGTGACAGAAAGCAGAAGGTACCAGAACAAAGCCGTTTCTCAAAGCTGGAGGATTCCTGCAGAGTTTCACAGGCTCCAGACTTTCATCAAAACAGTGAGGCTCCATCGACCTGACAACAACAAACATACACACCATCACAACACACATACACACACAACAACAAATACACGAAAATATCAACCAAGTGTTTGATTCAGGTGTTTAGCCCAGGTGTTTGATTCACGTGTTTAGGCCAGATGTTTTATTCAGGTGTTTAGCCCAGGTGTTTGATTCACGTGTTTAGGCCAGATGTTTTATTCGGGTGTTTGGCCCAGGTGTTTGATTCGGGTGTTTAGGCCAGATGTTTTATTCAGGTGTTTAGCCCAGGTATTTGATTCAGGTGTTTAGGCCAGATGTTTAATTCAGGTGTTTGGCCCAGGTGTTTGATTCACGTGTTTAGGCCAGATGTTTTATTCAGGTGTTTGATCTAGGCGTTTAGCTCAGGTGTTTGATTCAGGTATTTGGCCCATGTTTGGCTCAGTTGTTTAGCTCAGGTGTTTGGCCCAGGCATTTGATTCACATGTTTAGGCCAGATGTTTTATTCGGGTGTTTGGCCCAGGTGTTTGATTCGGGTGTTTAGGCCAGATGTTTTATTCAGGTGTTTAGTCCAGGTATTTGATTCAGGTGTTTAGGCCAGATGTTTAATTCAGGTGTTTAGCCCGGGTGTTTGATCTAGGTGTTTAGGCCAGATGTTTTATTCAGGTGTTTAGCCTGGGTGTTTGATTCACGTGTTTAGGCCAGATGTTTTATTCAGGTGTTTGATTTGGGTGCTTGGCCCAGGTGTTTAGGCCAGATGCTTTATTCAGGTGTTTGGCCCAGGTGTTTGCTCTGGACGCTGGTGTGTTAAAGCAATGGTCTGAGTGTTCTTCCTCACCGGAGATAATCCAGCTCCTCCTCTTCTTCACACTTCCTCTGTTCCTCAGAGTTTCCCAGACAGTGTTTTCCGCTCACGGGCAATGGTCGAGTGCAGGAACGACTTCGACTCTGACGCCCCTCAGAACACACACTCCACCCAGACCAGCAGGTCCAGCCCCCGTCTACTACCCCTACACACACACACAGAAAGACAGAGAGAGGCACAGACACACACTGGCATCAATAGTGATTATTAGAATAGTAAATAGTGGATATTGGTTGTATGTATGTCACACAAACACCGTATAATATATATATATAAACATAAGATATGTCTGTCTCTCTCTCTCTCTCTCTCTGTGTAATTATGTTTATGTTTGAGTGTGTGTGTGTGGCTGTGAGTGTGGGTATGTATTTGTGTCTGTAATTCTGTTAAAGTTTGTGTGTGTGTGTGTGTGTGTGTGTGTGTGTGTAGTTTACCTGCCTCCTGGTCAGTGGGAACACCGTTCTCGCAGGCAGACCCTTGGGTCCCGTGTTTACACACACACTCACACACTCGGCTCCGGAGCAGCACCAGGCCATTGTTCTGACACGGACGACAGTGGCATGTGTTCTCCTCGCTCAGGTACGACTCCAGCGCCCTCCTCAGGTAGAGCCTCTTCACTCCAGCGCATGGAACCTCCTTCACCAGCTCGTACAAGGGACGCACCTGACAGACACACACACAGAATTACACACACAATGACAGAATCACATACACACACACAAGAATTACACACACACACACAATTACACACACACAAGGAATTACATACACATAAAGAATTACACACACACACACAAGAATTACACACACACACACAATTACACACACACAAGGAATTACATACACATAAAGAATTACACACACACACACACAAGAATTACACACACACAATTACACACACACACACAATTACACACACAGAATTACACACACACACACAATTACACACACAGAATTACACACACACACACACAGAATTACACACACACACACAGAATTACACACACACACACAAGAATTACACACACACAATTACACACACACACACAATTACACACACAGAATTACACACACACACACAATTACACACACAGAATTACACACACACACACAAGAATTACACACACACAATTACACACACACACACAATTACACACACAGAATTACACACACACACACAATTACACACACAGAATTACACACACACACACACAGAATTACACACACACACACAGAATTACACACACAGAATTACACACACACACACAATTACACACACACACATACACAGAGGATGATAATCAGCAGAATGCTAGGCCTCTGCAGGTAGAACCTTCTGACTGATGAGAACCGGGAGGTTCTTGACAGAGCCCGCCCACTGAGAGAAGCTCCTCCAGTTCTCCACGGCAGAGCTCGGATCCACGGAGGAGATCGCGGAGACGTAGGCGCTGTGTCCTCCTCTGACCGTCACCTTGATGTTCTTCTCTCCAGTGTCTCGCTCTGAGAAAAACAAACACACAGTGAAAAACACTGAGCAACATGTCCTGTGTCTGCCCTGGAGTCTGTCTCAGTGGCGTCTCACTCTGGGCTCAGTGAGATTATAACACTCCCGTTTAAAGACAGATCACCAGGGACAGGGACAGCTCTGAGACAGAGAGCAAGTGTCTTACTGTAGTTGTCCTCTTCTCTCTTTATTTCCTGCCGGAATTCTCTGCACTTCTCAGTGGTCCAGGTGATGAAGAACAGAACCGTGTGGGTCTCCTTCACACACTCCTTAAAATCTCTCAGTGCATACTCTGCAGAGAGAGAGAGGGAGGGGGTTTGGGTGGAGAAAGTGAGAGAGAGAGAGAAAGACGGAGAGAGAGAGACACACAGAGACAGAGGGGGGGGTTGAGAGAGTAGAGAGAGAGAGAGACAGAGAGACAGACAGGGAGAGAGAGAGAAAGAGAGTGGGTGAGAGAACGGAGAGAGGGGGATTATGGGAGAGCAGGTGATTAATTCTTACGGCTCTTCTGGGCGAAGTCTTGGCTGAGGTGCAGCTGGGCTCTAAACTGTCCCCCCAGCGTCCCCTCAGACAGGAAGTGTGTCCCGAAGCGCTGCAGGACGCGGCGGTAGGCGGAGTAGTCGTACACCACCGGCAGCTTGGACAGAGCTCTCCAGAACTCCTCAGAAAGGGGCAGGTGCTCGGGCGGCTGGTTCTGAAACTGAGCCACCTCCACATCACTGCTGACCACCAGCATCTGCCCAATCTGCAGTAAACAAACAAACAACAGCAAACATCGTAATGTGTCCCACAACCCTGGGGCTGTCATTCCTGAGCTTCCTAACGGCCTGCCACACCCACGACTCCTTATATGGCCATCTGGCCACACAATGACCTCACAATGCCGTACCTGTGTGGTGTTGAGTTGCTCTCTGGAGGTGAAGTGGTTGCGTCCGTACGTCGTCCCCTCTGTGTTCTCTCGGTTCTCCACCTCCTTCTTGTAGTGCCAGGAGCTGGAGTAGAACTCATTGGAAAAGTCGTTATTCACCGTCACCTGCCAGAACATTAGAAACATCCTCAGTGCCCTGAGGAACACCCCCCATCCCACCCACACCGAGCTGTGGAACAGTGGAACTGTGTTCA
>NW_027100904.1:117709-130209 GCF_029633855.1 Hoplias malabaricus
ACAGAGCATACACACACACACACAGACAGTACACACTCTCACACAGAGTACACTCACAGACAGTACACACTCTCACACAGAGTACCCTCACAGACAGTACACACTCTCACAGACTACACTCACACACACAGTACACACTCTCACACAGAGCATACACACACACACACAGACAGTACACACTCTCACACAGAGTACACTCAGACAGTACACACTAACAGAATACACTCACAGACAGTACACACTCTCACACAGAGCATACACACACACAGACAGTTCACACTCTCACAGACTACACTCACACACACAGTACACACTCTCACACAGAGCATACACACACACACAGACAGTACACACTCTCACACAGAGTACACTCAGACAGTACACACTAACAGAATACACACACAGACAGTACACACTCTCACACAGAGTACACTCACAGACAGTACACACTAACAGAATACACACACAGACAGTACACACTCTCACACAGAGTACACTCACAGACAGTACACACTAACAGAATACACTCACAGACAGTACACACTCTCACACAGAGTACCCTCACAGACAGTACACACTCTCACACAGAGTACCCTCACAGACAGTACACACTCTCACACAGAGTACCCTCACAGACAGTACACACTAACAGAATACACACACAGACAGTACACACTCTCACACAGAGTACACTCACAGACAGTACACACTAACAGAATACACACAGACAGTACACTCACACTCACAAACAGTAAACTCTCTCACAGACAGTACACTCACACACAGTACACACTCTCACACAGAGTACACTCACACTCACAGACAGTACACACTAACAGAGTACACTCACACTCACAGACAGTACACACTCTCACACAGAGTACACTCACAGTACACATTCACAGAGTACACTCATACCCCCAGTACACATTCACAGAGTACACGCCCACACACAGTACACATTCACAGAGTACACATCCACAGAGTACACCCCCAGTACACATTCACAGAGTACACTCACACACAGTACACCCACAGTACACATTCACAGAGTACACTCACACACAGAGTACACATTCACAGAGTACACCCACAGTACACATTCACAGAGTACACCCACAGTACACATTCACAGAGTACACCCCCAGTACACATTCAGAGTACACCCACAGTACACATTCAGAGTACACCCACAGTACACATTCACAGAGTACACTCACACACAGTACACCCACAGTACACATTCACAGAGTACACTCACACACACAGTACACATTCACAGAGTACACACCCAGTACACATTCAGAGTACACCCCCAGTACACATTCAGAGTACACCCACAGTACACATTCACAGAGTACACTCACACACAGAGTACACATTCACAGAGTACACCCCCAGTACACATTCAGAGTACACCCCCAGTACACATTCAGAGTACACCCACAGTACACATTCACAGAGTACACTCACACACACAGTACACATTCACAGAGTACACTCACAGTACACATTCACTGAGTACACTCACAGTACACATTCACTGAGTACACCCACAGTACACATTCACAGAGTACACTCACACACACAGTACACATTCACAGAGTACACCCACAGTACACATTCACAGAGTACACCCACACACACAGTACACCCACAGTACACATTCACAGAGTACACTCACACACACAGTACACATTCACAGAGTACAGTCACAGTACACATTCACAGAGTACACACACAGTACACATTCACAGAGTACACACACAGTACACATTCACAGAGTACACACACAGTACACATTCACAGAGTACACACACAGTACACATTCACAGAGTACACACACAGTACACATTCACAGAGTACACTCACACACACAATACACATTCACAGAGTACACCCACAGTACACATTCAAAGAGTACACCCACAGTACACATTCACAGAGTACACCCACAGTACACATTCACAGAGTACACCCACAGTACACATTCACAGAGTACACCCACAGTACACATTCACAGAGTACACTCACACACACAGTACACATTAACAGAGTACACTCACAGTACACATTCACTGAGTACACTCACAGTACACATTCACAGAGTACACACACAGTACACATTCACAGAGTACACCCACAGTACACATTCACAGAGTACACTCACACACACAGTACACATTCACAGAGTACACCCACACACACAGTACACCCACAGTACACATTCACAGAGTACACTCACACACACAGTACACATTCACAGAGTACACTCACACACACAGTACACATTCAGAGTACACCCACAGTACACATTCACAGAGTACACCCACACACACAGTACACCCACAGTACACATTCACAGAGTACACTCACACACACAGTACACATTCACAGAGTACACACACAGTACACATTCACAGAGTACACACACAGTACACATTCACAGAGTACACTCACACACACAGTACACATTCACAGAGTACACCCACAGTACACATTCACAGAGTACACCCACAGTACACATTCACAGAGTACACACACAGTACACATTCACAGAGTACACCCACAGTACACATTCACAGAGTACACCCACAGTACACATTCACAGAGTACACCGACAGCACACAGTACACATTCAGAGTACACCCACACACACAGTACACCCACAGTACACATTCACAGAGTACACTCACACACACAGTACACATTCACAGAGTACACACACAGTACACATTCACAGAGTACACCCACAGTACACATTCACAGAGTACACCGACAGCACACAGTACACATTCACAGAGTACACTCACACACACAGTACACACACAGTACACATTCACTGAGTACACTCACACCCACAGTACACATTCACAGAGTACACCCACAGTACACATTCACAGAGTACACCCACAGTACACATTCACAGAGTACACCCACAGTACACATTCACAGAGTACACCGACAGCACACAGTACACATTCACAGAGTACACCCACACACACAGTACACCCACAGTACACATTCACAGAGTACACTCACACACACAGTACACATTCACAGAGTACACCCACAGTACACATTCACAGAGTACACACACAGTACACATTCACAGAGTACA
Organism: Hoplias malabaricus; assembly: GCF_029633855.1. Taxonomy (NCBI): domain Eukaryota; kingdom Metazoa; phylum Chordata; class Actinopteri; order Characiformes; family Erythrinidae; genus Hoplias; species Hoplias malabaricus. The sequence goes on from NW_027100904.1 coordinate 120,831, forward strand.
CACACAGTACACATTCACAGAGTACACACACAGTACACATTCACAGAGTACACACACAGTACACATTCACAGAGTACACACACAGTACACATTCACAGAGTACACTCACACACACAATACACATTCACAGAGTACACCCACAGTACACATTCAAAGAGTACACCCACAGTACACATTCACAGAGTACACCCACAGTACACATTCACAGAGTACACCCACAGTACACATTCACAGAGTACACCCACAGTACACATTCACAGAGTACACTCACACACACAGTACACATTAACAGAGTACACTCACAGTACACATTCACTGAGTACACTCACAGTACACATTCACAGAGTACACACACAGTACACATTCACAGAGTACACCCACAGTACACATTCACAGAGTACACTCACACACACAGTACACATTCACAGAGTACACCCACACACACAGTACACCCACAGTACACATTCACAGAGTACACTCACACACACAGTACACATTCACAGAGTACACTCACACACACAGTACACATTCAGAGTACACCCACAGTACACATTCACAGAGTACACCCACACACACAGTACACCCACAGTACACATTCACAGAGTACACTCACACACACAGTACACATTCACAGAGTACACACACAGTACACATTCACAGAGTACACACACAGTACACATTCACAGAGTACACTCACACACACAGTACACATTCACAGAGTACACCCACAGTACACATTCACAGAGTACACCCACAGTACACATTCACAGAGTACACACACAGTACACATTCACAGAGTACACCCACAGTACACATTCACAGAGTACACCCACAGTACACATTCACAGAGTACACCGACAGCACACAGTACACATTCAGAGTACACCCACACACACAGTACACCCACAGTACACATTCACAGAGTACACTCACACACACAGTACACATTCACAGAGTACACACACAGTACACATTCACAGAGTACACCCACAGTACACATTCACAGAGTACACCGACAGCACACAGTACACATTCACAGAGTACACTCACACACACAGTACACACACAGTACACATTCACTGAGTACACTCACACCCACAGTACACATTCACAGAGTACACCCACAGTACACATTCACAGAGTACACCCACAGTACACATTCACAGAGTACACCCACAGTACACATTCACAGAGTACACCGACAGCACACAGTACACATTCACAGAGTACACCCACACACACAGTACACCCACAGTACACATTCACAGAGTACACTCACACACACAGTACACATTCACAGAGTACACCCACAGTACACATTCACAGAGTACACCCACAGTACACATTCACAGAGTACACCAACAGCACACAGTACACATTCACAGAGTACACTCACACACACAGTACACACACAGTACACATTCACTGAGTACACTCACAGTACACATTCACTGAATACACACACAGTACACATTCACAGAGTACACTCACACACACAGTGCACCCACAGTGTTTATGTGTGTATTTTTATATCGTGCGTGTTTTCGCAACTCTGCACTGAATAAACAGCTACACATAATGAATGAATGAATGTATGTGTGTGTATTTTTATACTGTGTGTGTTTAAGCACTCATTAACAGAAAATTATGTCTGATGCCTAGCCTTTTGGCCCATAGCACATTAGCCCTGCCCCTTCGTCCCATAGCACATAAGCCCCGCCCCTTCGATTTCCACACATCATGCAGCAGCTGTTACACTGCCCCCTAGTGGCACAGATGCATCTGAGATTCTGTACTTTAAACATGGCTGCCCCTGTGAGGGAGGGCCCCCTCTATGGAGCACAGACCTCATTCAGAGAAGGTCAGAGCAGTTGGAGATTTCCTCTTGTGTGAGATGAGCTACAAATAAACACTTTAATACACACCTTACTGATGGTTTTTTTTGTTTTTTTTTAGAAACGACAGACAGCAACTTTAAAAAGAGCGTTCAGTTCTCAGAAGAAGAGACACTGGGAGACGCTGAGACACTGGGAGACGCTGAGAGACACCTCTGAATCCAGAGCAGAAGGAGAAGAGCGGCCTGAAGCTACGTTTTATAATAAAGGCTAATCAGCACAGAGCTCATTTACATATATTTGCATTAAAGTCTCAGTCTGTTTACGTCTGAGGGAAAAAGAGAGGCTCTAATTACAACACAGACCTGACAGAGCTCAGAAATAAAACACAAGTGTGTGGAGGCTGCTGGTGCTGAGCTGTCTTTGTCTGATGAAGGGAACCAAGAGGAGATTAGCAGGTCATTAGCGCTGTTAGCGAAGCTGCTTTTCTCCTGAAATAAGAGACGAATGAAAAGAAGATATGGAGCAGCTCCAGAGAAATAACCTTCACCAAAACTCGATCAGCTCCGGGCTGCAGGCGTCCGTCAGAGAGACTCTGCTATAAATAACACTGCAGGGGGGGAGGGGGGCTGACAGCATCGCCACGGCGACAGGCAGCAGAAGAGCATCTCCAAAAACCTGCTGCTAGCATCCGCGCTCATTACCGAGCACAGGCAGAGCGTGAGGGGCCGGCGGCGATGTTCAGAGATGCTCTTCTGCTGCCCGTCACCGTGGAGACATCAGCATGGTTGGAAACCTGTGGATCAGCATCAGCACCAGTTTTAATATCACTGTCAGAAACTAAACAGATCTGGAACCATCATTAATCTGTTATTAGGGTTACACCCATTTAAGGACTTCCAGGTCTGAACTGCAGTTATATATCAACAACATAAACAAGAACTGTAAAACATCTCCAAATAAACAGGTGTCTTTCACAGTAAAATCTGACTTTTACAGATGAAAATTGTTTGTGACATCACTGACTGCACTTTTCCACCACTCCACATTCCACCATTTCATTATTCCACCATTAATAACAACAATGCACCCCTTAATAACAACGACAATGCACCCCTTAATATCAACAAAAACGCACCCCTTAACAACAACGACGCACCCCTTAACATCAACAACTACGCACCCCTTAACAACAACAACAACAACAACTACGCACCCCTTAACATCAACAACTACGCACCCCTTAACATCAACAACTACGCACCCCTTAACATCAACAACAACAACAACGACGCACCCCTTAATTTCAACAACAACGCCGCACCCCTTAATAACAACGCCGCACCCCTTAATAAGAACAACGCACCCCTTAATAAGAACAACGCACCCCTTAACATCAACAACTACGCACCCCTTAACAACAACGCCGCACCCCTTAATAACAACGCCGCACCCCTTAACAACAACGCCGCACCCCTTAACAACAACAACAACGCACCCCTTAACAACAACAACAACAACGATGCACCCCTTAACAACAACGACGCACCCCTTAATTTCAACAACAACGACGCACCCCTTAATTTCAACAACGACAACACACCCCTTAACAACAGTGCACCCCTTAACAACAACAACAACAACGCACCCCTTAAGAACAACAACGACGCACCCCTTAACAACAACAACGCACCCCTTAATAACAACAACAACGCACCCCTTAATTTCAACAACAACGACGCACCCCTTAAGAACAACAACAACGACGCACCCCTTAACAACAACAACGACTCACCCCTTAACAACAACAACAACGCACCCCTTAACAACAACAACAACGCACCCCTTAACAACAACAACAACGCACCCCTTAACAACAACAACAACGCACCCCTTAATAACAACAACAACGCACCCCTTAATAACAACAACAACGCACCCCTTAATTTCAACAACAACAACGCACCCCTTAAGTACAACGACGCACCCCTTAACAACAACAACAACAACAACAACGCACCCCTTAACATCAACAACGCACCCCTTAATAACAACAACGCACCCCTTAACAACAACGCACCCCTTAATTTCAACAACAACAACGCACCCCTTAAGAACAACAACGACGCACCCCTCAACATCAACGACGCACCCCTCAACATCAACGACGCACCCCTTAACATCAACAACGCACCCCTTAACATCAACAACGCACCCCTTAACAACAACGCCGCACCCCTTAATAACAACAACGCACCCCTTAACAACAACTACGCACCCCTTAACAACAACTACGCACCCCTTAACAACATCAACAACAACGACGCACCCCTTAATAACAACAATGCACCCCTTAACATCAACAACTACGCACCCCTTAACATCAACAACTACGCACCCCTTAACATCAACAACAACAACGACGCACCCCTTAACAACAATGACGCACCCCTTAATTTCAACAACGCCGCACCCCTTAATAACAACGCCGCACCCCTTAATAACAACGCCGCACCCCTTAATAACAACAACGCACCCCTTAACATCAACAACTACGCACCCCTTAACATCAACAACTACGCACCCCTTAACATCAACAACTACGCACCCCTTAACAACAACAACAACAATGATGCACCCCTTAACAACAACGACGCACCCCTTAATTTCAACAACAACGACGCACCCCTTAATTTCAACAACAACAACACACCCCTTAACAACAGCGCACCCCTTAACAACAACGCACCCCTTAATTTCAACAACAACAATGCACCCCTTAACACCAACAACAACAACGCACCCCTTAATAACAACAACGCACCCCTTAATAACAACAATAACAACGCACCCCTTAATTTCAGCAACAACAACGCACCCTTTAACAACAACAACAACGACGCACCCCTTAATAACAACAACGCACCCCTTAATAACAACAACAACGCACCCCTTAATTTCAACAACAACAACGCACCCCTTAAGAACAACAACGACGCACCCCTTAACAACAACAACGACAACGACGCACCCCTTAAGAACAACAACGATGCGCCCCTTAATTTCAACAACAACGACGCACCCCTTAATTTCAACAACAACGACGCACCCCTTAAGAACAACAACAACAATAAAGTATAAAATTCTACATTTAATGAATAATAATATAATAACACCACAGACTAAGAGACTGAACCTGTGCTGTTAAACACACCTCACTGATCTCAGATCAGTTTCTGGAAACAGCTGGTGGATCAGAGCTGTGTGTGAAATCACTCTCCAGGCTAAAGTGTGTGTGTGTGTGTGTGTGTGTGCACATGCATTTTTGTTTCTCCCCGAGGGGGTTTGTGCAAATCTGAAGGCTGGTTATTTCCAATTTCTCTTTGATGTGAGTCAGTGACACTGAGGCAATTGACCTCTCTCTCTCTGCCTCTCTCTGTCTCTCGCTCTCTGTGTGTATCTCTCTCTCTCTGCGTGTTTCTCTCGCTCTCTGCCTCTCGCTGTGTGTGTGTCTCTCTCTCTGCCTCTCGCTCTGTGTGTGTGTCTCTCTCTCTCTGTCTCTCGCTCTCTGTGTGTGTCTCTCTCTCTGCCTCTCTCTCTCTCTCTGCGTGTTTCTCTCGCTCTCTGCCTCTCGCTCTGTCTCTCTCTCTCAAAGACTGCGCTGATAATGAACCGCTTTGTGCGGCGTGTTCTACACGGACGATTTCCAGCTCCACGCTGTGAGACCATCTTGAGCTTTAATGAGAAAAAGTGGAGAAAACCTGTCCATCTCCACGGGGGGGAAGAGGAGCGTTCACAGCCCACTCAGTCCGGACAGAGCCGGAAATATACTCCATCATAAACATAGTAATAGAAAAAAGAATAATGAAACCATTTGTGATGTGCTTTCGAAGCAAAAACAATAAAACAATAATGTGTAAGGCAATATACAACAGTAAATTAATGCAAAACACAGATATTTGTAAAGTTTTATATTAGAAGGTAATTCCCAGAGTCCCACAGCAGTTTTTATACATCATCACCCTGGTCCCTTTTCCTTTAATTTGATCTGAACAGGACACTCACAGGGATCATCCAGTTAGCGAGGTCACCGTATCTGGACACCTGCATTGCCCCCAGCATCGTCAGATTAATGTGGCCCCTGTCAACATCAAACAACAAATATAAACCATTAATACATAACACAACAGCTTAAACACTGTCCGAGTCAGTGTGTTTATATTCCTTTAACAAAACACTGAAAAACAATAACACAACTCTCATCTTTACACTGTCACAGGTCTTCACAATGATAGCAATACACACGCTGACTCAATTCATCCTCACCCCGATCTCAATACCGACGCCGACCCTGGTCCTCACCCCGATCTCAATACAGACGCCGACTTGGGTCCTCACCCCGATCTCAATACCGACGCCGACCCTGGTCCTCACCCCGATCTCAATACCGACGCCGACTCGGGTCCTCGCCCCGATCTCAATACCGACGCCGACCCTGGTCCTCACCCCGATCTCAATACCGACGCCGACCCTGGTCCTCACCCCGATCTCAATACCGACGCCGACCCTGGTCCTCACCCCGATCTCAATACCGACGCCGACCCTGGTCCTCACCCCGATCTCAATACCGACGCCGACCCTGGTCCTCACCCCGATCTCAATACCGACGCCGACCCTGGTCCTCACCCCGATCTCAATACCGACGCCGACCCTGGTCCTCACCCCGATCTCAATACCGACGCCGACCCTGGTCCTCACCCCGATCTCAATACCGACGCCGACTCTGGTCCTCGCCCCGATCTCAATACCGACGCCGACTCTGGTCCTCGCCCCGATCTCAATACCGACGCCGACCCTGGTCCTCACCCCAATCTCAATACCGACGCCGACCCTGGTCCTCACCCCGATCTCAATACCGACGCCGACTCTGGTCCTCGCCCCGATCTCAATACCGACGCCGACCCTGGTCCTCACCCCGATCTCAATACAGACGCCGACCCTGGTCCTCACCCCGATCTCAATACCGACGCCGACCCTGGTCCTCACCCCGATCTCAATACCGACGCCGACCCTGGTCCTCACCCCGATCTCAATACCGACGCCGACTCGGGTCCTCACCCCGATCTCAATACCGACGCCGACTCTGGTCCTCGCCCCGATCTCAATACCGACGCCGACCCTGGTCCTCACCCCGATCTCAATACCGACGCCGACTCGGGTCCTCACCCCGATCTCAATACCGACGCTGACTTGGGTCCTCGCCCCGATCTCAATACCGACGCCGACCCTGGTCCTCGCCCCGATCTCAATACCGACGCCGACTCTGGTCCTCGCCCCGATCTCAATACCGACGCCGACTCTGGTCCTCGCCCCGATCTCAATACCGACGCCGACCCTGGTCCTCGCCCCGATCTCAATACCGACGCCGACCCTGGTCCTCGCCCCGATCTCAATACCGACGCCGACCCTGGTCCTCGCCCCGATCTCAATACCGACGCCGACCCTGGTCCTCGCCCCGATCTCAATACCGACGCCGACCCTGGTCCTCGCCCCGATCTCAATACCGACGCCGACCCGGGTCCTCGCCCCGATCTCAATACCGACGCCGACCCGGGTCCTCGCCCCGATCTCAATACCGACGCCGACCCTGGTCCTCGCCCCGATCTCAATACCGACGCCGACCCTGGTCCTCGCCCCGATCTCAATACCGACGCCGACCCTGGTCCTCGCCCCGATCTCAATACCGACGCCGACCCTGGTCCTCGCCCCGATCTCAATACCGACGCCGACCCTGGTCCTCGCCCCGATCTCAATACCGACGCCGACTCTGGTCCTCGCCCCGATCTCAATACCGACGCCGACCCTGGTCCTCGCCCCGATCTCAATACCGACGCCGACCCTGGTCCTCGCCCCGATCTCAATACCGACGCCGACTCTGGTCCTCGCCCCGATCTCAATACCGACGCCGACTCTGGTCCTCGCCCCGATCTCAATACCGACGCCGACCCTGGTCCTCGCCCCGATCTCAATACCGACGCCGACCCTGGTCCTCGCCCCGATCTCAATACCGACGCCGACCCTGGTCCTCGCCCCGATCTCAATACCGACGCCGACCCTGGTCCTCGCCCCGATCTCAATACCGACGCCGACTCTGGTCCTCGCCCCGATCTCAATACCGACGCCGACCCTGGTCCTCGCCCCGATCTCAATACCGACGCCGACTCTGGTCCTCGCCCCGATCTCAATACCGACGCCGACTCTGGTCCTCGCCCCGATCTCAATACCGACGCTGACTCGGGTCCTCGCCCCGATCTCAATACCGACGCCGACTCTGGTCCTCGCCCCGATCTCAATACCGACGCTGACTCGGGTCCTCGCCCCGATCTCAATACCGACGCTGACTCTGGTCCTCGCCCCGATCTCAATACCGACGCTGACTCTGGTCCTCGCCCCGATCTCAATACCGACGCTGACCCTGGTCCTCACCCCGATCTCAATACCGACGCTACATTCCTCACCCCGATATCAATACTGTTTGAGATTGTGTTGGTTCTGAATGACAGACGATTACAGAATTTACAGCTCTCCATTGGCTTCTCAGCAATAATCACACACACTCTCTCTCTTTCTCTCTCTCTCTGAGTGGGTGGAAAAGAAATAAAACCCTCTCTGGAGGAAATCGATCAGGACCCAAACACACCTCACTCTTGGCCTTTAGAGGACAGAGCCCTCACTCCGGCGCCAAACACCAGCAGAGACCCTGAGACCCTCAGAGACCACCCCCCACAGACCCCCACCAGTGGGGTCTGGCCGCACATAACATCTTAAGGGTGTAATTAGCAGCTTGGGGGCAGCTCTGTGGAGGACGGAGACACATTCTTTACTCAAACACACTTGTACAAACAGTAAATAATACACACCCAATGCCTCTCTCACACTCAAACACACACTTTCTGTTCTCTGTTTCTCTTTGCTCTGCCACTCTCTGATGGAATGGGACAGAACTGTAGTTTTTGTGTGTGTGTTAATGTGGACGCAGGGGAGGAGGTGCGTGTGTGTGTGTGTGGACGCAGGGGAGGAGGTGTGTGTTAGACTCTCACCCTCGGATCATGGCGAAAGACTCGTCGCTGGAAAAGTACGAAGCTCCAGGAAGAACCGTCACTGTCTCCTTCCCTGAAAACATCAACACACACACACACAGCAATTTGACGTTTCTCCAGCGGGGGGGGGGGGGGGTTAGTGAGGGGAGGAACAGGGAGGTGGTTGTAATGTTTTGGCAGATGGAGGCATTTGATTGATGTACTTCATTAAAAAGGTTAAATGCAGAATCAGAGAATAATCAGAACTCTCACCTGCGTTGATCAGATCAGCGTCCACCTCCTCGACTGTAGGATACGGTCCCTGCGCACGCGTGTGTGTGTGAGAGGGAGAGAAACAGAACAGGGGTGTTAACCGTTACGTCGTTTAAACTCATCATAAACACTGTGACAGACTCAGACTCGAGACTCTCTTCACATTTTACAGAAGATCAAAGGCTTCATGAT
>NW_027100904.1:137709-159517 GCF_029633855.1 Hoplias malabaricus
TGTGTGTTTAGTATACTATTTGTGTGTGCAGGCGCACGTGTGTGTGGTTAGTGTACCATTTGTGTGTGTGTGTGTGTGTTTAGTATACTATTTGTGTGTACAGGCGCACGTGTGTGTGGTTAGTGTACCATTTGTGTGTGTGTGTGTGTTTAGTGTACTATTTGTGTGTGTGTGTGTGTTTGGTTAGTGTACTATTTGTGTGTGTGTGTGTTTAGTATACTATTTGTGTGTGCACGCGCACATGTGTGTGGTTAGTGTACCATTTGTGTGTGCGCGCGCACGTGTGTGTGGTTAGTGTACTAGTTGTGTGTGTGTGGTTAGTGTACTAGTTGTGTGTGTGTGGTTAGTGTACTAGTTGTGTGTGTGTGTGTGTGTTTAGTGTACTATTTGTGTGTGCGCGCGCGCACATGTGTGTGGTTAGTGTACTATTTGTGTGTGTGTGTGTGTGTGTTTAGTGTACTATTTGTGTGTGCAGGCGCACGTGTGTGTGGTTAGTGTACCATTTGTGTGTGTGTGTGTTTAGTGTACTATTTGTGTGCGCGCGCGCACGTGTGTGTGGTTAGTGTACTATTTGTGTGTGTGTGTGTGTTTAGTGTACTATTTGTGTGTGCAGGCGCACGTGTGTGTGGTTAGTGTACCATTTGTGTATGTGTGTGTTTAGTGTACTATTTGTGTGTGTGTGGTTAGTGTACTATTTGTGTGTGTGTGTGTTTAGTATGCTATTTGTGTGTGCACGCGCACGTTTGTGTGGTTAGTGTACCATTTGTGTGTGTGTGTGTGTGTGTGTTTAGTGTACTATTTGTGTGCGCGCGCGCACGTGTGTGTGTTTAGTGTACTAGTTGTGTGTGTGTGTGTGTGTGTGTGTTTAGTGTACTAGTTGTGTGTGTGTGTTTAGTGTACTATTTGTGTGTGCACGCGCATGTGTGTGTGGTTAGTGTACCATTTGTGTGTGTGTGTGTGTGTGTGTTTAGTGTACTATTTGTGTGTGTGTGTGGTTAGTGTACTATTTGTGTGTGTGTGTGCTTAGTATACTATTTGTGTGTGCAGGCGAACGTGTGTGTGGTTAGTGTACCATTTGTGTGTGTGTGTGTGTTTAATGTACTATTTGTGTGTGTGTGTGTGTTTGGTTAGTGTACTATTTGTGTGTGTGTGTGTGTTTAGTATACTATTTGTGTGTGCACGCACACGTGTGTGTGGTTAGTGTACTATTTGTGTGTGTGTGTGTGTGTGTGTGTGTGTGTGTGTGTGTTTAGTGTACTATTTGTGTGTGCAGGCGCACATGTGTGTGGTTAGTGTACCATTTGTGTGTGTGTGTGAGTGTGTGTGTGTTTAGTGTACTATTTGTGTGTGTGTGGTTAGTGTACTATTTGTGTGTGTGTGTGTGTTTAGTATGCTATTTGTGTGTGCACGCGCACGTTTGTGTGGTTAGTGTACCATTTGTGTGTGTGTGTGTGTGTGTGTTTAGTGTACTATTTGTGTGCGCGCGCGCACGTGTGTGTGGTTAGTGTACTAGTTGTGTGTGTGTGTGTGTGTGTGTGTGTTTAGTGTACTATATGTGTGTGCGTGTGTGTTTAGTGTACTAGTTGTGTGTGTGTGTGTGTGTGTGTGTTTAGTGTACTATTTGTGTGTGTGTGTGTTTAGTGTACTATTTGTGTGTGCACGCGCACGTGTGTGTGGTTAGTGTACCATTTGTGTGTGTGTGTGTGTGTGTTTAGTGTACTATTTGTGTGCGCGCGCGCACGTGTGTGTGGTTAGTGTACTAGTTGTGTGTGTGTGTGTGTGTGTTTAGTGTACTATTTGTGTGCGCGCGCGCACGTGTGTGTGGTTAGTGTACTAGTTGTGTGTGTGTGGTTAGTGTACTAGTGTGTGTGTGTGTTTAGTGTACTATTTGTGTGTGCGCGCGCACGTGTGTGTGGTTAGTGTACTAGTTGTGTGTGTGTGTGTGTGTTTAGTGTACTATTTGTGTGCGCGCGCGCACGTGTGTGTGGTTAGTGTACTATTTGTGTGTGTGTGTGTTTAGTGTACTATTTGTGTGTGCAGGCGCACGTGTGTGTGGTTAGTGTACCATTTGTGTGTGTGTGTGTGTGTGTGTGTGTTTAGTGTAATATTTGTGTGTGTGTGGTTAGTGTACTATTTGTGTGTGTGTGTGTTTAGTATGCTATTTGTGTGTGCACGCGCACGTTTGTGTGGTTAGTGTACCATTTGTGTGTGTGTGTGTGTGTGTGTTTAGTGTACTATTTGTGTGCGCGCGCGCACGTGTGTGTGTTTAGTGTACTAGTTGTGTGTGTGTGTGTGTGTGTGTGTTTAGTGTACTAGTTGTGTGTGTGTGTGTGTGTGTGTGTGTTTAGTGTACTATTTGTGTGTGCGCGCGCATGTGTGTGTGGTTAGTGTACCATTTGTGTGTGTGTGTGTGTGTGTGTGTGTGTGTGTGTTTAGTGTACTATTTGTGTGTGTGTGTGGTTAGTGTACTATTTGTGTGTGTGTGTGCTTAGTATACTATTTGTGTGTGCAGGCGAACGTGTGTGTGGTTAGTGTACCATTTGTGTGTGTGTGTGTGTGTTTAGTGTACTAATTGTGTGTGTGTGTGTGTGTGTTTGGTTAGTGTACTATTTGTGTGTGTGTGTGTGTTTAGTATACTATTTGTGTGTGCACGCGCACGTGTGTGTGGTTAGTGTACTATTTGTGTGTGTGTGTGTGTGTGTGTGTGTTTAGTGTACTATTTGTGTGTGCAGGCGCACATGTGTGTGGTTAGTGTACCATTTGTGTGTGTGTGTGTGTGTTTAGTGTACTATTTGTGTGTGTGTGGTTAGTGTACTATTTGTGTGTGTGTGTGTGTGTGTGTGTTTAGTGTACTATTTGTGTGCGCGCGCGCACGTGTGTGTGGTTAGTGTACTAGTTGTGTGTGTGTGTGTGTGTGTGTGTGTGTGTGTTTAGTGTACTATTTGTGTGTGCGTGTGTGTTTAGTGTACTAGTTGTGTGTGTGTGTGTGTGTGTGTGTGTTTAGTGTACTATTTGTGTGTGCACGCGCACGTGTGTGTGGTTAGTGTACCATTTGTGTGTGTGTGTGTGTGTGTGTGTGTTTAGTGTACTATTTGTGTGTGTGTGTGGTTAGTGTACTATTTGTGTGTGTGTGTGTGTTTAGTATACTATTTGTGTGTGCAGGCGCACGTGTGTGTGGTTAGTGTACCATTTGTGTGTGTGTGTGTGTGTTTAGTATACTATTTGTGTGTGCAGGCGCACGTGTGTGTGGTTAGTGTACCATTTGTGTGTGTGTGTGTTTAGTGTACTATTTGTGTGTGTGTGTGTGTTTGGTTAGTGTACTATTTGTGTGTGTGTGTGTTTAGTATACTATTTGTGTGTGCACGCGCACATGTGTGTGGTTAGTGTACCATTTGTGTGTGCGCGCGCACGTGTGTGTGGTTAGTGTACTAGTTGTGTGTGTGTGGTTAGTGTACTAGTTGTGTGTGTGTGGTTAGTGTACTAGTTGTGTGTGTGTGTGTGTGTTTAGTGTACTATTTGTGTGTGCGCGCGCGCACATGTGTGTGGTTAGTGTACTATTTGTGTGTGTGTGTGTGTGTTTAGTGTACTATTTGTGTGTGCAGGCGCACGTGTGTGTGGTTAGTGTACCATTTGTGTGTGTGTGTGTTTAGTGTACTATTTGTGTGTGTGTGGTTAGTGTACTATTTGTGTGTGTGTGTGTTTAGTATGCTATTTGTGTGTGCATGCGCACGTGTGTGTGGTTAGTGTACCATTTGTGTGTGTGTGTGTTTAGTGTACTATTTGTGTGCGCGCACGTGTGTGTGGTTAGTGTACTAGTGTGTGTGTTTAGTGTACTATTTGTGTGCGCGCGTGCACATGTGTGTGGTTAGTGTACTATTTGTGTGTGTGTGTGTGTGTTTAGTGTACTATTTGTGTGTGCGCGTGCGCACGTGTGTGTGGTTAGTGTACTATTTGTGTGTGTGTGTGTGTGTGTGTTTAGTGTACCATTTGTGTGTGTGCGTGCGCACGTGTGTGTGGTTAGTGTACTATTTTTGTGTGTGCACGTGTGTGTTTAGTGTACCATTTGTGTGTGTGTGTGTGGTTAGTGTACTATTTGTGTGTGTGTGCTTAGTGTACTATTTGTGTGTGCGTGCATGCGTGTGTGTTTAGTGTAGTATGTGTGTGCGCGCACGCACGTGTGCATGTGTGTTTAGTGTACTATTCGTGTGTGCGTGTTTGCTTGTGTGTTTAGTGTACTGTGTGAGTGCATGTGTGTGTTTAGTGTACTATTTGTGTGTGGTTAGTGTACTATTTGTGTGTGTGTGTGTGTGTGTGTGTGTGTGTGTGTGTGTGTACGTGTGTGGTTAGTGTACTATTTGTGTGTGTGCGCACGCGTGTTTGTGTTTAGTGTACTATTTGTGTGTGTGTGTGCGCACGCGTGTTTGTGTTTAGTGTACTATTTGTGTGTGCGCGCGTGTGGTTAGTGTACTATTTGTGTGGGGTTAGTGTACTATTTGTGTGTGTGTGTGCACGCGTGTGTGTTTAGTGTACTATTTGTGTGTGTGCGCGTGTGTGGTTAGTGTACTATTTGTGCGTGTGTGTGTTTAGTGTGCTATTGGTGTGTGTGCGCGTGTGTTTAGTGTGCTATTGGTGTGTGTGCGCGTGTGTTTAGTGTGCTATTGGTGTGTGTGCGCGTGTGTTTAGTGTGCTATTGGTGTGTGTGCGCGTGTGTTTAGTGTGCTATTGGTGTGTGTGCGCGTGTGTTTAGTGTGCTATTGGTGTGTGTGCGCGTGTGTTTAGTGTGCTATTGGTGTGTGTGCGCGTGTGTTTAGTGTGCTATTGGTGTGTGTGCGCGTGTGTTTAGTGTGCTATTGGTGTGTGTGCGCGTGTGTTTAGTGTACTATTGGTGTGTGTGCGCGTGTGTTTAGTGTACTATTGGTGTGTGTGCGCGTGTGTTTAGTGTACTATTGGTGTGTGTGCGCGTGTGTTTAGTGTACTATTGGTGTGTGTGCGCGTGTGTTTAGTGTACTATTGGTGTGTGTGTGCACGCGTGTGTGTGTTTAGTGTACTATTTGTGTGTGTGTTTAGTGTACTATTTGTGTGTGTGCGTGTGTGTGGTTAGTGTACTATTGGTGTGTGTGTGTTTAGTGTACTATTGGTGTGTGTGGTTAGTGTACTATTGGTGTGTTTGTGGTTAGTGTACTATTGGTGTGTGTGTGCACGCGTATGTGTGTTTAGTGTACTATTTGTGTGTGTGCGCGTGTGTGTGTTTAGTGTACTATTTGTGTGTGTGCGCGTGTGTGGTTAGTGTACTATTGGTGTGTGTGTGTGGTTAGTGTACTATTGGTGTGTGTGTGTGCACGCGTATGTGTGTTTAGTGTACTATTTGTGTGTGCGCGTGTGTGTGTTTAGTGTACTATTTGTGTGTGTGCGCGTGTGTGGTTAGTGTACTATTGGTGTGTGTGTGGTTAGTGTACTATTGGTGTGTGTGTGCACGCGTATGTGTGTTTAGTGTACTATTTGTGTGTGTGCGCATGTGTGGTTAGTGTACTATTGGTGTGTGTGCGTGTGTTTAGTGTACTATTGGTGCCTGTGTGGTTAGTGTACTATTTGTGCGTGTGAGGTTAGTGTACGATTTGTGCGTGTGTGCGCGTGGTTAGTGTACTATTTGTGTGTGTGGGGTTAGTGTACTATTTGTGTGTGGTTAGTGTACTATTTCTGTGTGTGTGTGGTTAGTGTACTATTTGTGTGTGTGTGGTTAGTGTACTATTTGTGTGTGTGTGGGGTTAGTGTACTATTTGTGCGTGTGGGGTTAGTGTACTATTTGTGCGTGTGCGCACGTGTGGTTAGTGTACTATTTGTGCGTGTGCGCACATGTGGTTAGTGTACTATTTGTGTGTGCGTGTGGTTAGTGTACTATTTGTGTGTGCGTGTGGTTAGTGTACTATGTGTGTGTGTGCGCGGTTAGTGTACTATTTGTGTGTGTGCGCAAGTGTGGTTAGTGTACTATTTGTGCGTGTGCGCACATGTGGTTAGTGTACTATTTGTGTGTGCGTGTGGTTAGTGTACTATTTGTGTGTGCGTGTGGTTAGTGTACTATTTGTGTGTGCGTGTGGTTAGTGTACTATTTGTGCGTGGGGGGTTAGTGTACTATTTGTGCGTGGGGGGTTAGTGTACTATTTGTACGTGTGGGGTTAGTGTACTATTTGTGCGTGTGGGGTTAGTGTACTATTTGTGCGTGTGGGGTTAGTGTACTATTTCTGCGTGTGCGCACGTGTGGTTAGTGTACTATTTGTGCATGTGTGTGTGTGTGTGTGTTGTACCCTGCATTGTTGCTGACTGCGGTCAGACTCTTCACTCCGGTGCTCAGTAAACTCTTGATCAGATTTTCCGGAATC
The DNA here is from genome assembly GCF_029633855.1 of Hoplias malabaricus. NCBI lineage: Eukaryota > Metazoa > Chordata > Actinopteri > Characiformes > Erythrinidae > Hoplias > Hoplias malabaricus. The sequence continues at coordinate 144,087 of NW_027100904.1, forward strand.
CCACACAAACCGAAACCTGCAGCAACCACATCAACAGCGGTCAGACACCAATCAGCACATCAGACACAGCCCTGGCCCCGCCCACTTCTCTGACAGGCCCCTCCTTCTGGGTGGCATCAGAGAGGTGCTGGTGTGGACAGGGGAGCGCAGAAAGTGCAGTTCTACAGTCTCAGACTCTCTGAGAGCGCATTAAAGGTTCTGTATAGGACTAGTGTGTGTCTGCCTCCCTCTGTAATAGTTTCAGGATCATTTCCTGGTGCAGTAAGGAGCTGTGTTGTGTGACAGGGTTTTCCAAACTGCCCCTGAGCCCCGTGGTTGTATTCATCACGACAGAAGAGAGTGTTTCTCTTGCAGAGCTGTCTGAGGGCTCAAAGGCCACGCACTTTAAGAGTGGTGTCTACACACACACAGTACTCTATGTCATGGCGCCAAACGTCGGCTGAAGTGTTTAGTCAAGCCCCGTCTCTGCTGCGGGGGGTGGGGGAGGGGCTTTTACCTGATCCACTCACCTGAGAACACCTCACCTATAAACTCTTATTCCGACCCCGTCTCAGTTTCTCTGGAGCGAGGCTCGGGTGTAAATCCTAAATGTGTTTATTTTTATAAAATATATTTCAGTTCAGTGAAAACACAGGAAATATTTACTTTGTGATGTTTATATTTAAACTTTAAACCTCAATGAGAACGAATACATCACTGATTTTACTGCATTTTACAAAATGCCCCAATGGTTTTTTTTTTTTTGAAAAATGGGGTTTGTATTGACTTTATTATTATTATTATTATTATTATTATTATTATTATTAATGTTAGTGTTACCTCCGACCAGGATGGTGGCTCCATCAGGAACATCCCTCACTGCGTCTGTGGAGTTGGAGTAAAACTGAGACGGCCTTCGAGCGGCGGTGGAGAAATAACAACCGCACACCTGAGGAAAATAAACACAAACATCTCAGGGTTAACACCACAACCACACAATCACAACATCACAACCACTACACACCACCATTACGCAACACCACAATCACCACACCATATTTACCACACACACACACACACACACAACACCACCACCATAATATCCCCACAATTACCTCACCACACAAACACCACAACCACCACACAAAACCACACAGACAGACGCTGAGACGAAGATGGGACAGAGACAGACAAAAACTGAGACGGGCCAGAGACAGACAGACATGGAGACGGAGACAGAACAGAGACAGACAGACACTGAGGCTGAGACGGAGACAGAACAGAGACAGACAGACGCTGAGACGGAGACGGGACTGAGACAGACAGACGCTGAGACGGAGACGGGACTGAGACAGACGCTGAGACGGACACGGGACAGAGACAGGCGCTGAGACGGACACGGGACAGAGACAGGCGCTGAGACGGACACGGGACAGAGACAGGCGCTGAGACGGACACGGGACAGAGACAGGCGCTGAGACGGACACGGGACAGAGACAGACAGACAGATGCTGAGACAGAGACGGGACGCAGACAGACAGACAGATGCTGAGACAGAGACGGGACGCAGACAGGCACACTGTGACGGAGACAAGACAGAGACAGAGACAGAGACAGGACATAGCACTGATGAAAGGGCGGTGAATATCAGAGTCTTATGGAAAAGCGGAAAAGATCCAGAGCTGTTGACCTTGAGGATAATATTTAACTCACTGTGTTTAACCTCCTCCAACTCTATCTCTGTCTCTCAGAGAGCAAGAGAGAGAGAGAGAGAGAGAGAAAGAGACAGACAGACAGACAGAGAAAGAGACAGACAGACAGACAGAGAAAGAGACAGACAGACAGACAGAGAAAGAGACAGACAGACAGACAGAGAAAGAGACAGACAAACAGACAGTTAGTTAGTTGAGCAGAATTCTATGGAAATAGATGGAATTGTCCTGTTAAAGGAAGCAGTAACATGCTCCTGTTCTGACTCTGTGTCGCTCTGTTGTCTGTAAACACAGAGAACCAAAGCCATACATGGAAACCGCAACAAGGCCAGGCTTCTGAAGTATGAGAATACAGGAGTAAAATCCTGAGCGTGCATTTATTCTGTCCTCACTGCCCACCAACCCACACACTGTGAAACAAGACCCCAGTCAGTTCTCTGTGCGTCACCTGAGTCAGAAACACGGGATAAAACGAGTCGCTCTGATTCTGCTCCGCTTCTGACGTCAAGTGCAGAGACTTTAGAATGGCCCCGCCCCCTCGTCTGAGTCTGTCCAATCACAGCGCTGGACCCGTGTTTACGTGAGAGCACAAAGACGAGGTTAAACTCAGCAAAACAGACACAACGAGCGCGGAGAAATAAGAGCACTGAGTAAAAACGGAGAAGAAAGAGAACAGAGTGAAAACGGCTAAAAACCAGAGCTTCTGCTCCTCGCTCCTCACTGCTGTGCGCTCGGGGTCGGGGTGAACAGCGAGCGGCTCATTATCATTTAAAGGAACAGGAGCGTTCTGAACAGGGGCTGTTTACACAGGGGGAGAACACTGCTGTGGGGTTTCGTTTAGAATCAGAACTATGTTCCACTGTGGAGAAGAGAGGAATATGGCTGATCTGTGATGTAACAGCTCCTAAAATGTGTGACGTATATAAAGTTGTGTCGTGAGTGTCTCGGAGTCACGTCATATTTAAGAAGTGGAAACTAATTTACTACTTTTCAAAATATAGAAAAACAAACTGTACCTGTGCAGACTTTTTTACACTGAGTTTACTCTGAATTTAACACTGGAAGCGACTGTAATCACCTTTTGTGAAAGTGTCCTGAGCTGAAACCCCCTCCTGTTTGTCTCTTATCAGAGGTGCAGAGCTGTGAAAGTTAAAACACAGCCCTGGGTTTTATAAAAGACTTATAAAGGACTTTAAAGGTGCCCTAAACCTTCAGGATAAAGACAATAAACCAAACAACTCAGTTACACAACAATCACAGTCTCTCAGCACCTCAGCCAAGGTCACACAGTTCACCACAGCTGCTGCTGTTTACTCTTGTGTTTACTCTTTCACTAAACGCTCACTCTGTGAAATTCCTTAATAATTCCATCGTGTTTCAGTTGAGGGGAAAAACACATAAAAGACGATGCTGTCTTTAACTACTGTTCACTGAAATTCCATCACAGGAACTTTCTTTTCCACCTTAAACGGCACTGACATTTCTGCACAATTTAAGGTGGAACGGGTGAGTCTTAAAGGGAGACTAACTCTTGCCACGTTGATGTTTATATGTAAAGAAACACTGAGCACACTAACTTCTGCACATTTTAAAGTGTCATAATTTAAGGTGGAAATAAGAGCCTGTTCCGTTGAAATCCATCACAAGAGCCTGACAGTCCATCTTAAAAACTGCATCAGTTTCTACACGAATTAAGGTGGACTGGAGCATTCTAACAGAACAAATGAAGCCTCGCCGGGATGAGAAACCTGCAGACTGCTGCACCATTTATGGCGACATCGTTTAAGGTGGAACTGACAGCTCCATATAGGTGTCAACCCGGGGCGCTAATCTGAACACATAGAAACGCGGCAGTTAAGGTGGACTGGTACATTTGAATAGGAAGGCAACTTCACCAGACTCTGTGAAGGGAAACAGAGGAAAGGGGGCGAGTAACTGCTGCAGCGTTTGAGGCGAACTGGAGATGAGAAGTACGAAGCCACCTTAAGAGCTGTGAGTGTTGTGTATTTAGAGGCAGAGGATGAGAGACTGACCTTGGGGAGGCGCCGGAGGCTGAGTCGAATCAACGCTGAGAGAGGCGCCATATCAACAACAGGGAGACAGACAGGAGAGAGAGAGAGAGACAGGCAACGTCAGATATCAGAGAGAGGGGCGGTGACGACATGAGGAGGCGGGGTTACACAGGGGGGGTTGTTGCACAACTGACCAATTGAAGGTAGTAGTGGGCGGGGCCACAGGGGGCTTGTTTGTGTAGGCCAATTGTGTTACAGAAAGATAGGGGCGGGGCTAAACTTTGTGGCTTTTTGTGGAGATGGTTAAATACAGACTGATGTGGGCGGAGCTACATAGGGCTTGTTGTGGAGACGATTAAATACAGACTGAAGCGGGCGGCACTAAATTGGACCTTGAGGAACGGGGCAAATTATAGACTGCAGTGGTCTGGGCTATACTCGTCTCAGTTATGGTTCATTCATTCATTGTCTGTAACCACTTATTCACTTCAGGGTGTCAGTGGGCCACAAGGCCACACAGAATCATTGAGTACAATGCAGTAAGTACCATCACAGAGCATCACACACACTCACACCTGTGGACAGTTTCACACAGTCACTCAGACACACACACACACCTGTGGACAGTTTCACACAGTCATTCAGTCACACACACACACACACACACACCTGTGGACAGTATCACACAGTCACTCAGACACACACTCACACCTGTGGACAGTTTCACACAGTCATTCAGTCACACACACACACACACACCTGTGGACAGTTTCACACAGTCACTCAGACACACACACACACACCTGTGGACAGTATCACACAGTCACTCAGACACACACTCACACCTGTGGACAGTATCACACAGTCACTCAGACACACACTCACACCTGTGGACAGTATCACACAGTCACTCAGACACACACACACACACCTGTGGACAGTATCACACAGTCACTCAGACACACACTCACACCTGTGGACAGTTTCACACAGTCATTCAGTCACACACACACACTCACACCTGTGGACAGTTTCACACAGTCATTCAGTCACACACACACACACACACCTGTGGACAGTTTCACACAGTCACTCAGACACACACACACACACCTGTGGACAGTATCACACAGTCACTCAGACACACACTCACACCTGTGGACAGTATCACACAGTCACTCAGACACACACTCACACCTGTGGACAGTTTCACACAGTCACTCAGACACACACACACACACCTGTGGACAGTTTCACACAGTCATTCAGTCACACACACACTCACCCAGTCACGCATACACTCACACCTGTGGACACTTTCACACAGTCACACAATCACTCACACACTCACAAATGTGGACAGTTTTACACATTCACACATGTGGAAAGTTTCACACACTCACTCAGTCACTCACACACTCCAACCTGTGGACAGTTTAATACAGTCACTCCCACACACACACACCTGTGGACAGTTTCACACACTCACCCAGTCACTCACACACTCACATAGTCACACACACACACTCATACCTTTGGACAGATTTACATACTCACATAGTCACACACACTCTCACACATGTGGACAGTTTCACACACTCACCCAGTCACTCACACACTCACACCTATAGACAATTTCACATGCTCACCCATTCACTCACACACTCACACCTGTGCAGTTTCACCCAGTCACTCACACACACACACACACATCTGTGGACAGTTTCAACAAGTCACTCAGACACTCTCACACTTACACACACCTGTGGAAGGTTTCACACAGTCTCCCAATCACTCACACATTCACACCTCGGGACAGTTTCCACTCAGTCACTCACACACAAACACACACAAACATTCACACATGTGGACAGTTGCACATACTCACCCAGTGACTACCACACACACACACACACACACACACACACACACCTGTGGACAGTTTCACAAACTCACCCAGTCACTCACACACTCACATAGTCACACACACACTCACACCTGTGGACAGTTTCACACACTCACCCAGTCTCACACACACTCATACCTGTGGACAGATTCACACACTCACCCAGTCACACACATACTCACATAGTCACATGCACACTCACACCTCAGGTCCACCCAGTCACTCACACACACACACACACACACACACACACCTGTGGACAGTTTCACACAGTCACACATGTGGAAAGTTTCACACACTCACACTCACATTCAAACCCGTGGACAGATTGATACAGTCATTCAGGCACTCACTCACACACACACACACACACACAGTTTCACATACTCACCCAGTCACTCCTACACACACACACACCTGTGGACAGTTTCACACAGTCATTCAGTCACACACACACTCACACCTGTGGACAGTTTCACACACTCACTCACACACACAAACACCTGTGGACAGTTTCACACAGTCACCCAATCACTCCTACACACACACCTGTGGACAGTTTCACACAGTCACCCAGTCACTCATACACTCACACCTGTGGACAGTTTCACACAGTCACCCAATCACTCCTACACACACACCTGTGGACAGTTTCACCAAGTCACTCAAACACTCACACACACCTGTGGACAGTTTCACACAGTCACTCATACACTCACACCTGTGGACATTTTCACACAGTCACCCAATCACTCACACATTCACACCTCTGGACAGTTTCACACACTCACCCAGTTACTCACACACACCTGTGGACAGTTTCACACAGTCACCCAGTCACTCCTACACTCACACCTGTGGACAGTTTCACACAGTCACCCAGTCACTCCTACACTCACATCTGTGGACAGTTTCACCAAGTCACTCAGACACTCACACACACCTGTGGACAGTTTCACACAGTCACCCAATCACTCACACATTCACACCTCTTGACAGTTTCACACACTCATCCAGTCACTCACACACACCTGTGGACAGTTTCACACACTCAGACAGTCACTCACACACACACCTGTGGACAGTTTCACACACTCAGCCAGTCACTCACACATTCACACCTCAGGACAGTTTCCACCCAGTCACTCAGTCACTCATACACTCACACCTGTGGACAGTTTCACACACTCACCCAGTCACTCATACATTCACACCTCAGGACAGTTTCCACCCAGTCACTCACACACAAACACACACACACTCACACATGTGGACAGTTTCACCAAGTCACTCAGACACTCACACACACCTGTGGACAGTTTCACACAGTCACCCAATCACTCACACATTCACACCTCTTGACAGTTTCACACACTCATCCAGTCACTCACACACACCTGTGGACAGTTTCACACACTCAGCCAGTCACTCACACATTCACACCTCAGGACAGTTTCCACCCAGTCACTCAGTCACTCATACACTCACACCTGTGGACAGTTTCACACACTCACCCAGTCACTCATACATTCACACCTCAGGACAGTTTCCACCCAGTCACTCACACACAAACACACACACACTCACACATGTGGACAGTTTCACACACTCACCCAGTCACTCACACACACACACACTCACCCAGTCACACACACAGCTGTGGACAGTTTCAAACACTCACCCAGTCACTCAAACACTCACACCTGTGGACAGTTTCACACACTCACCCAGTCACTCACACACACACACACACCTGTGGACAGTTTCACACACTCACCCAGTCACTCACACACTCACACCTGTGGACAGTTTCATAAACTCACCCTGTCACTCACACACTCACACTTGTGGACAAATTCACACACTCACCCAGTCACACACACACACACACACACACCTGTGCACAGTTTCATAAATTCACCCAGTCACTCACACTCACATCAGTGGACGGTTTCCCATACTCACACAGTCACACACACACACTCACCCAGTCATTCACACACACACACTCATTCACTCACACAGTCTATCTTCCAGTGTGTGTTTGGACTGTGGGAGGAAAGTGGAGCACCCAGAGGAAACCCACACACTCCTCACAGACAGTGACCCTAGTCTGGACTTGAACCCTCACCCCCTGGACTGTGGAGCTGTGTGAGAGCGCCACCATGCTGCCCTGTAGTGGTATGATAAAAAATAATGTCCTCATAATTTATTTAAAATACATATTTAAAGTTATAACTACTAGACTACAGTGGAGCAAGTGAGTGACTGTGTGAGAGTGTGAGTGAATGGGTGAGAGTGTGAGTGAACATGTGAGTGTGTGTTGCCCTGCCTGCCTCAGGCCCAATGATTTCAGGTAGGTTCCGGGCCCACGGTGAAGTTGTACTTGACAAACATCTTGCATGAATGAATGAATGTGTAGCTCTGAGTAGAGCGAGAAGAAAGAGGTTAATCCGGGACCGGGAGGTGGGGGCGGGTTTATGCTGCAGCACGTGAGCAGCCGTATACAGCACGTAATGATCAGGTGAGGGAGGGCGCGTGCGGCGATGGCGGAGCTGCGCGTGCTGGAGAGCAGGATCACTCACCTGTCGGACAGGTGTGCGGCCCTGCGCGCGGAGGCTCACGGTACACGGAGGAGTGAATAAACCCGCGGTGGAGCGGTGCCGGCTCCTGTAGGAGTTTTCCGTTCCACCTTAAAACGGTGCAGCCGCTGCTGGGTTCAGCTCAGGAGGGCTATCATTCGGAACTGTCCGGTCCACCTTAAAAGTGGTGCAGCACTTCGGGCAGCAGTGTTCCGCCCCTGGTATAAACCTGGGTCTGAATTGAACTGTGGCGTATTTTAAGGTGGAACGGAAAAGTCGGATTAGAACCTGATTTCTGCCTCGTAAAAAGAGCTCTGTCTCTTAGCTTAGCAACATAGCACAGTTAGCATAGCAGCGGAGCTCTGTGTGTACGGACTGGGCTAGGCTAGGCTATCTGTGTTTACATGGAAATAAATGGCGATGCTGAATGAAAACACCCCCACACACTGCATTTATCACACACCAGTTCTCACACACACACACTTATTCACCCTTTACGTGTCTGAACTTGAAATAATAATGACTTTATTCAGTAAAATGCGCTGTTTACGGAGCATGCTAACTTGATCTATGCTAAGCTAGCTTTGTTTACATGGAGTAAACCTGCCTTTATTTCCTACTATCGCGAACAACCGTTAATAAACTTGTTTAGTCACTTATCATATGCAATGAGTAATTTACTGTATATTCATGTGGACAATTAAAACGAATTTGAAAGCAGAGCTAGCCTCGTGCAGAGGGATTCACAGCAAAACTATTTAACGTCATATATTGGATTGTGTTTATTATTTAGTGATTAAAGCATAGTCCTTATAAAGTCTGAAAACACCTCTGGTTTGTTGTAGCTGGGTTCATTCTGTGTGTTTACACTGACTGACTTCTGCCTGAATCTAAAGTGAGAGTTAGCATTTAAAAAGGAATGTAATGTAAACTGCCTTGAATATTATTGTGAGAGAATGTGTGGAAATCCCTGTTGACTAATTGTTTTTGTCTGTGGTGTCTTCTCCTGATCCGTGGGTATTCAGCAGGACGGTGCCAGGCCTCGTTCCGCAGAATTTATTTAATTATTTAAACGTTTTGGATGAACGTTAACACGAACGCTGTGAACAGATCTAATCACACGTTGAGTGAGTTGTGTGTTTTCTTTTCTAGATGATGATTATTTACAGAATGCGTCGTCTATATTAGAGAAAGTGAAGAGCTATAACACGCCGGGCGGAGAGAGCAGCACCGTGGCCAGACTGCTTCAGGATTACACTCAGGTACTCAGAGAGATTTCAGGGCTCCGGTCTCTGATGTTGTTCATGCCGTGTGCTCCTGTGTAAACTTGTGTAGCGCTGTATAAAGCTGTGTACGTGTGTGTAATGCTGTGTTTGCGCAGGTAATCCTGGACATCACGTTCTATGAGGAGAACAGACTTGTCGACCAGGAGTTTCCAGAGGACACGTCTCCCTTTAAAATCCAGCAGCTGCTGCAGGACCTGACGGAGCCTGAGGTTTTAGTGGGACGCCTCGCCCCCGGCCAGGAGGTACTCCCCGTCCTCCGGGTTTGGGGCAGAGGGTGAATTATGGTCACGAGATGGACACAGGGCGCTTGGGGACGTGTCTGAGGCGGTCAAACTGTGCGCTTTCTAAAATAGAAGGTTGATTTTCATACTTTTACATCATTACAGCAGTGATTGTGACTCTCCAGCTGCACAGGGGCGAGAATATAACTGTTTAAGGTGGAATGGATAATCCCAGTGAGAATCTGGTGAAGAAGAAGTTAACCCTTAGACTTCAGGTCTTTTCCGTGTGGAAGGTGCACATTAACAGATCTTCATGTTGTAAAAGAGTGGGATGCTTGAGACGTGCTCTTGGTGAAATGTTTAACACACGGTGCTGTGGTGCTCTTATTCCTGTTTAGAAAGCTGCCGGAGGCTGGGAGTGAGAAACGGGCCAGTCCCGGTTCCCTGTGACGGTTCTGTGAATGACGGCCTGCTGTGTGTGTTCCAGGTGCAGTGTGTGTTGGGTCTGGAGCTGCTGGAGTGTTTATACTGGCGTCGGGGGGCTCTGCTCTATATGTACTGTCACACTCTGCACCAGAGGAAACAGTGGATCAAACAGAACAAAGCCACCTTCCTCAAGGTAAACATCACTTATTCACTGTTCATCCTCTCGTTGTGTTAATTAGACCATGATTCGTTCAGTTATGTGTGTGTGTGTGTGTGTGCGCAGTGTGTTCAGGAAGGCGTGCGGTACCTAATGAAGATGCTGCAGGTGCGCAGCTCCGTCAAACTCAACGACGGCGTAGTTTTCCACGACTCTACGACTGCCAGCTTCCTCTCAGAAGGTGAAACTCTCACTGTGGCAGCGACAAAATGATTCAAATGGTCACAGAAATATTCCGCTGAACAGGCTCTCCCTGATTTCCCAGTTTTGCCAGGGAACGTAAATCCAGAGTCCAGCCTGTGCTGTGAGAACATCCGTTAACTCTTAATTCCCGCTCAAGGAAACACCCCCTGGTGTCGAACTGTTGTTCACCAGTGATTTTCCAAAATCCAGATCATTTCTCTAATGTTAGACTACATTCACAGTTCGTCCAGCGTCACGTCCAAAACAGTTCCTCCGACTCTGCGCTAAAGTGTGTGCTAATGTTTTAAGCTTTTTTTCCATTCTTCGCTCTATTTTACAGCAGCTGTGTGTCGTATCACAATCACAGTCTCGTTTATAGAACAATAAAGAACCTGAGACTGGAGCAGTGTGAGAGGTGAAGAGTTTATTGGGCGCTGCGTTGGTTCTGAGCTCCATCAGGAAAAAGCTGCAGAAGACTGTGATGGGTTTGTTCTGTTCTTGGGGACAGTACTGTGTCCTAAAGTCCGTGTGAGTGTGGGTTTAGACCAGTTACAGATGGAGGCAGTGTCAGAGTCGGGGACGGAGCGCAGTGACACTGTGTTTTTAAGTTCTTTTAATAAAATGATGAATGTGATTTTAATACGACACACAGTTTCTGTGAAGAATGATTGAGTTGTGAATTACAGTTAAACACTAAACGAAAACACTTTAAAATGTAGCACACACACACACACACACACACACACACTCTGGATACACAAATCATTCTCCGTTAAAGCCCCCAGGACCTGGCAGATCCCAACATTCTCATTTCCTCCCTCTGTCAGGAATCTTCTCAGACACCCACCTGCTGACGATGATGTACATCGGAGAGATGTGTTTCTGGGCGGTCAAGTACGAGGATGGCAGCTCGGATGGGGCGGAGCCTAAAGAGGAGCAGCTTCATTTCCGAGACATCGGAGCTCAGATCCTGAACAAATACGTCCTGGCCTGTGAGGGACCGCTGCAGGGACAGGGCTGGAACACGGAAAACGCTAAAGAAATCCTTAGCATCCTCCAATAAATACTAATTAACAGCAGTAAACGACACAAAACACACTCCTCCGAGCAGAGCCACTGCCCTCGCAGCTCTACACCTAGTGCAAACAAACAGAAACGTTATGAAAGAGGCACTTCCTGATCCACACGTTTCGCTGGAGCTCTGCGGACGCGGGGGAACCTTTCTGATGTAAGATAGAAAAATTAATAGAAAGATAACTATTTGTTTAAAAGAAAAAAAATTCCAATTTTTATTTATTTTAGTTGTATTTATTTGTTTTTAATTGCATTTCCTTGTGTTCAGAGAAGGGTTTTAGGGCAGGGGCTGTACATACAGAAGTGTTTTTGAGGACACACAATATTCCTTTCATTTTAATTTTATTTTAAACACAGTATTTGTATTCAGTCAAATGCATTTTTTTTGCGCTCACACAGAAGTAAATGTTGCATCTTTATCCTTTGATCTGTACTGTTCACAGACATGAACTTTGATATTTTGATAGAACACAAAAAAAAAAAAAAAAAAAAAAAAAGAAAAACAGGATTTTGGCTTGTGTTACTTTTCAACTGTATTTCATGGTTTTGTTTACGTCTTCGTTGAAAATAAATTTGGTTTAAAAAATAAATAAATAAACATGTTTGCTGTGTTCTGCTCTTTAAATGCAGTATTGTGGGTCAACTCTGTACCAACGCCTCAGGAAACCCAACTCGGCCGGACACTTCAGCCCAATGGCAGGCTTCTCCCAAAGTAAACCCCTTGACAGCCATTTGTTTCGGACCACCCTCCATTTTCAGCTTGAACTCGGGTGACCAGACGTCCTCTTTGACCCGGACATGTCCTCTGTCTTAGACTTTAAAAAACGTCCGGGCGGAATTTCACAAACGTCCGGGATGTTGTTTTTCTAGCGCTTACATAGAACTTCGAGAAGATTCGTTCACAAACTAGTCCCGCCCTCGCCTACTCCGATTGGTTCGCTTGAGTGAGAAGGGGGCGTGGTGAAGTAGCCTAAAATCTTCTGATTGGACGGTCTGACTGTAGAGCTACCGTTATTGGTCGATAACCTTCTCTGTAAACATTTAATTGGTCAGTCTGCACGTCAGTAGTCAGGCAGAGCTCATGTACCCACCCTCAGCTCGAGCAGCTGCGCCGAAACGTAAGCGTAGGTTCCATCCATTATCTGTAACCGCTTATCCAATTTAGGGTCGCGGGGGGTCCAGAGCCTACCTGGAATCATTGGGCGCAAGGCGGGAATACACCCTGGAGGGGACGCCAGTCCTTCACAGGGCAACACAGACTCACACACTCACGCCTACGGACACTTTCGAGTCGCCAATCCACCTGCAACGTGTGGTTTTGGACTGTGGGAGGAAACCGGAGCACCCGGAGGAAACCCACGCTGACACGGGGAGAACACACCAACTCCTCACAGACAGTCACCCGGAGCTGGCAGGCAGCGGGGCCCCTGGAGCTGTGTGACTGCGACACTACCTGCTGCGCCACCGTGCCGCTCTAGAAATTCCCATGTTTTGTGTAAAAAAATAAACGTGTAAAGGTGCTAGAAGTACTCATAGGTTCAGCTAAGAACACAACGCAGCCTCTGGCTCCGTTCCCCACCACCACTTCCGGGCAGAAAGAGTCCACTGTGAGTCTGTACTGGCCTCTACACTCAATTATGGGGACTTTTTTTAAATATAAAATCTGGTTGATTTCCTCTGAAGTAGATTATTACACCTTTTATAAACTGGTGAATTCACATTTTAAGTCGTTTAACAGGTTTACGCTGACGTTGACGTTATATCTATAACTCTGTGGAGGGTTTTTAAAGAAATGTGTTTAAATGGTTGTCCGGGTACTTTCTTAAAGAAATGAATGTTAAGTTTCTTTAAATTAGCAACAGCAAAAATAAACCAATAAATATGTAAATAAGAGCGAGAGGGGAAGAACTACAATTCCCACAATTCCCACAGCGCAGCCAGTGACGTCAGCAGTCATGGGAGACGTGGAAGTTCTGACAGTTCCGGGGAAAGATTGAAACCAGAGTTACTGTTGAGTTATAGATGAGATATTGAGTTTAGAGAGTGTGTGTGTGTGTGTGAAGGAGAGAGAGAGAGAGATGCGGAGTGTGTTAGTGCGCAGTCTCCGCAGTGTGAGGGAGAAGCTGCTCTCTGAAGCCCAGACTCAGGATGAAGAGCAGGAGGAGGACAGAGCGGCTCTTTTGGACCATCTACCGGTACCGACCCGCCCTTTCTCTCTCTCTTTCTCTCTGTCTGCCCCCACTCCCACTCTCTCTGACCCCCTAACTCTAACGCCCCCCCACCGCCACCACTTGTGTGTGTGTCCTCAGGTGGACCTGCAGGTGGTGATCCTGTCCTACCTGGCCCCCGCGGACCTGTGCAGACTGGGGGGCTGCAGCAGGTTCTGGAGGGCGATGGTCCAGGAGCCACTGCTGTGGAGGTACTTCTTTCTCCGAGACGTGAGCCTCTGGAGTTCTGTGGATCATCTGTCACTGCCCCGTGGGGAGTTCCTCAGCGCCACCCCCGCAGAACCACACGGACTGGACTTCATGGCGGAGTGAGAGTCTCACACACAGCGCAGGGCTTTAAAGCAACAGTTCATCGTTTTAACCCCAGAGAGTAGCACACAGTGTATACCAGAGAGAGAGATGATTTATTATTATTATAATTATTATTAAGGGTGGCACAGTGGCGCAGCAGGTAGGTCCTGGAGGTTGTGGGTTCGATTCCCGCTCTGGGTGACTGTCTGTGAGAAGTGTGGTGTGTTCTCTCTGTGTCTGTGTGGGTTTCCTCCGGGTGACTGTCTGTGAGGAGTGTGGTGTGTTCTCTCTGTGTCTGCGTGGGTTTCCTCTGGGTGACTGTCTGTGAGGAGTGTGGTGTGTTCGCCCTGTGTCTGCGTGGGTTTCCTCCGGGTGACTGTGAGGAGTGTGGTGTGTTCTCTCTGTGTCTGCGTGGGTTTCCTCCGGGTGACTGTCTGTGAGGAGTGTGGTGTGTTCTCTCTGTGTCTGCATGGGTTTCCTCCGGGTGACTGTCTGTGAGGAGTGTGGTGTGATCTCCCCGTGTCCGCGTGGGTTTCCTCCGGGTGACTGTCTGTGAGGAGTGTGGTGTGTTCTCTCTGTGTCTGCGTGGGTTTCCTCCGGGTGCTCCGGTTTCCTCCCACAGTCCAAAAACACACGTTGGTAGGTGGATTGGCGACTCAAAAGTGTCCATGTGAGTGAATGTGTGTGTGTCTGTGTTGCCCTGTGAAGGACTGGCGCCCCCTCCAGGGTGTATTCCCGCATTGCTCTCAATGATTCCAGGTAGGCTCTGGACCCACCGCGACCCTGAACTGGATAAGGGTTACAGATAATTAATGAATGAATGAATTATTATTATTATTATTAGTAGTATTATTATTATGAGATATCATCAGGTTCTCCTCAGAGTCTGTGACCCTCACTAGGGGTCAGTGTGAGCCGTTCCCCATGTGTCTGCTGCAGGTATATTCGCTGTTCTCCTGCCAGTCGGACCGTGTTCCAGCTCTCCCGTCCGGCTCTAGACTCTGTGGCGTATTTCCTGCAGAACCTGGTATCGTGGTCAGAACCTCGGTTCTCCATGTTCGGACCTGGCCTCGAGCAGCTGGATGTTTCCCTGATGACCACCATGATGCACTCACCACACACACTGCCCATCGCTGGAATACCACACAGACACATCGGGGGTACACACACGCACACACACACACACACACACACACACACACACACACACACTCCCCATCGCTAGAATACCACACAGACACATCGGGGGTACACACACCCCACACACACTCTGCCCATCACTGGAATACCACACAGACACATCGGGGGTACAAA
>NW_027100905.1:12500-17500 GCF_029633855.1 Hoplias malabaricus
AAATAGTTTAAATAGTTTCTAAAGCAATGTTCCTATGCAGTGGTGTTATGTTAGAATTAGCCTACAGTTAGAAATGAGCTCAGAGGTGGATATCTTCTCATTTATGGCCTGAATAAATATGACTAGCTCCTAGGTTCCCCACAAGGTAAAAGGTCAGTGGGGCTGGCTTTAAACGAGCAGAGGGGTGTGTTAAACTCGTGTGAACAGGATTCATGAAATTTTCGTCCTGCTTATTGACTTTATACAGAATTCATTCCTAATGTCCCCTGGTAAACGACACACTTAGGAAGGGTTGAGGTTGATTTTGTGGGTGTTCCCTGCCAACCACGGCTCTTGTGTGTGTGTGTGTGTGTGTGTGTGTGTGTGTGTATGTGTGTGTGTTTATGGTTAATGTATTCATTTCAGGGGCGTTTAGATGATAAAACTACAGTGTGAAATTGAGCCAGAGGACACTAATTGATCAAGTCTATTCTCCTTCAACCGTTCTTTGTGTTCCAGGAGGGAGAGAGAGAGAGAGAGAGAGAGAGAGAGAGAGAGAGGGAGAGAGAGAGAGAGAGAGAGAGAGAGAGAGAGAGAGAGAGAGAGAAAGAAAACATCACTACAAAGCTGTTTCCCCCAAAGTTCAGAGGGAATTGGAGGAAGACGAAAAAAGAAAGACAAGGGGGAAAAAAAACAGCGTTATTAAAATTCATGCGCGGAGCTCAGCTACACAGCAGATGTTGGCATAATTAAAGAGAGAGAGAGAGAGAGAGAGAGAGAGAGAGAGAGAGAGAGAGAGAGAGAGAGAGAGAGAGAGAGGAGAGGAAAAAAGTATGAAATTAATTTCAGGTTTAATGTAAATTTCAGTGATTGGCAGAGCTGTGCTAATCACCACTCATGTACAAAGAAAATATGCACGCCCAAAGCCCACCACACACACACACACCATCATAAATGCATGAACACACACACACACACACACATATAACACTCTCAGCTGAAAACAGCAGCCACAGTGACACATGATCCTGCTGTTACACGCGCAGCAAATTATTTATAGATGCTTCACTAATAGGAAGAATACAGAGGGAAATAAAGGGTGGAAATGTATGAAGTCAAGATAAATACCACAGATACATCCCTAATATCTCCATAGGCGCAATAATACACACACACCGTATTAGAAGAGGGGGCATCGGGCATCGGTTTACAGCGTTCGAATTATATTTTAAACGCAGGGTCATTGGAGCAGACCTTTCTCTGTCCACGTTGTATTAATATTCCATGCCTTGATTTGTGCTGAGTGTTCACCCAGTCATCACTCCAGCCATCATCATCGTCTCTAGGAGGGTGCGCAGCCGCAGTCTCCGCTGCTCATACAGCGTCACGGGGGCAGCACGACGTCCTGGAGGAGAACGCCAACCCCCCAGGTCTGTCACATCAGCTGACGATCAGCGTGATGAAGGGAGGGGGGGCGGGGCACCCAGAGGGTGAAGGTAATGGAGCTCTGGGCTGTGGACGGCTGAGACATCACCAGGGACATCAAAGGCTTCTAAATGAACGCGAGAGTGAGGTTTTATTAAAGTAATTTTGTAATAACTCTGTAATATTTCCACAGTTGTTTCTTTTCCATTTTTGATATCAACAATGTGTTTTAAATATTGATGTAAAATATAAAACATCAGACTCTTGATGTAAATAAACCCAACTGTGCTTTTACCATAGTAACATCTAACAGCGCTGAGGCAGTGATGCGTGTGTGTGTGCGTGTGTGTGTTGTCCTGCTCATTTCCGTTGTCATGTGTAGGTGCATTTATACACACACACACACACACACACACACACAGATACATAGATGCCGTCTCGTCACAGATGGAGACGAACGCAGCCACCATGCGCCAGCTGTCCAGGACGCAATTACTGCCCACAGAGAGGCCCTGACCATTCATAATTCACCACTCTACAGAGAGAGAGAGAGAGAGAGAGAGGGGGGGGGGGGGGTGGAGGAAGGGAGGGAGCAGGGGATGAGAAGACAGCAAAAAAAGAGGAAGAGTGAAACAGAGAAGGACAGAGGAGTAGGAGGTACAACAGAAGAGAGGCTAAGACAAAGATGGAGAGGAGAGAGAAATAGAGAGGAATAGAGGGAGGAGAAGGAAAGAAAAAGAGAGAGAGAGAGGGAGGGAGGGAGGGAGAGAGAGAGAGAGAGAGAATCAGAGAGTGCTAGTAAGTGTAAGGCCCTGTCTCTTGGTAGTGAATGTGAGACAGATGTGTTACAGCTACGTTATTAATCCAGAGGTGGCTTTTCCTTTTAAACAATAGGTCTGTTCACATTTCTCTGAACGCTGTGGTGTTGATAGGAACCAGACGTCTCAAGATCTTTAACATGTGGATAGTTCCTATGAAATGGTTATGAATTCACAGCCTGTGATTTACAAGCTTCAAAATCCATTCACGTTGGAAGGATACATGCAGCATGTTTCGAGGCAAAATAGTCCCCCAACAAAGCAGTTTATTTATTTTTTTACAATGAGAACAATGCACCCTGGAACAAAAGCTTGTGTTTCCATTACTTTCATTTTCATTTTATTTCTGAGAGTTTGATTTTATTTAAACTCATCATTTTATGGTAAATTTTCCAATAGAATATTTATTTAAAATTAAATCAGTTTGTTTAAATTAATTAATATTATGTTCACACTGTGGTGGAGCAGGTAAGCGTCGCAGTCACACAGCTCCAGGGACCTGGAAGTTGTGGGTTCAAGTCCCGCTCTGGGTGACTGTCTGTGAGGAGTGTGGTGTGTTCTCTCTGTGTCTGCGTGGGTTTCCTCCGGGTGACTGTTCTGTGAGGAGTGTGGTGTGTTCTCTCTGTGTCTGCGTGGGTTTCCTCCGGGTGACTGTCTGTGAGGAGTGTGGTATGTTCTCTCTGTGTCTGCGTGGGTTTCCTCCGGGTGACTGTCTGTGAGGAGTGTGGTGTGTTCTCTCTGTGTCTGCGTGGGTTTCCTCCGGGTGACTGTCTGTGAGGAGTGTGGTGTGTTCTCCCTGTGTCTGCGTGGGTTTCCTCCGGGTGACTGTTCTGTGAGGAGTGTGGTGTGTTCTCTCTGTGTCTGCGTGGGTTTCCTCCGGGTGACTGTCTGTGAGGAGTGTGGTATGTTCTCTCTGTGTCTGCGTGGGTTTCCTCCGGGTGACTGTTCTGTGAGGAGTGTGGTGTGTTCTCTCTGTGTCTGCGTGGGTTTCCTCCGGGTGACTGTCTGTGAGGAGTGTGTTGTGTTCTCTCTGTGGTTGTGTGGGTTTCCTCCGGGTGACTGTCTGTGAGGAGTGTGGTGTTTTCTCCCTGTGTCTGTGTGGGTTTCCTCCGGATGACTGTCTGTGAGGAGTGTGGTGTGTTCTCCCTGTGTCTGCGTGGGTTTCCTCCGGGTGACTGTCTGTGAGGACTGTGGTGTGTTCTCCCTGTGTCTTTGTGGGTTTCCTCCGGGTGACTGTCTGTGAGGAGTGTGGTGTTTTCTCCCTGTGTCTGTGTGGGTTTCCTCCGGATGACTGTCTGTGAGGAGTGTGGTGTGTTCTCCCTGTGTCTTTGTGGGTTTCCTCCGGGTGACTGTCTGTGAGGAGTGTGGTGTTTTCTCCCTGTGTCTTTGTGGGTTTCCTCCGGGTGACTGTCTGTGAGGAGTGTGGTGTGTTCTCCCTGTGTCTTTGTGGGTTTCCTCCGGGTGACTGTCTGTGAGGAGTGTGGTGTTTTCTCCCTGTGTCTTTGTGGGTTTCCTCCGGGTGACTGTCTGTGAGGAGTGTGGTGTGTTCTCCCTGTGTCTGCGTGGGTTTCCTCCGGGTGACTGTCTGTGAGGAGTGTGGTGTGTGTGTGTCCCTCACTCCACCTACAGACAGGGCTTCAGTCACTCAAGCAAAACAGAGCTAGGGGCATGTGTGTGTGTGTGTGTGTGTGTGTGTGTACGCAGTAAAGAAGCAGAAATAATGATTACACACTACACTGCCCCATGTCTCTCCTCACAGCCTCTGACCTTTGAAATATCTTCTCTCTTACTCCCAACTTTCTCTAAATGCAAATGCAAACCTGTGCCACTGTGTCTCACATATTTCACGGCCACACAGACGCACTCAGACGTTCCACAAACAGAACTGAGTCCACCTGTTGCTCTGGTGCGAGTGGATCAGACACAGCAGTGCTGCTGGAGCTTTTAAACACTGGATCAACTCACTCTCCATTCTATTAGACACTCCTACCTCATTGGTCCGCCTTGTAGCTGTACAGTCAGAGACAGTAGCTCATCTGTTGCTGCGCTGTTTGCGTTGGACGCCACCCACTGGACATTAGTGAGTCCAGCAGAGAAACTGAGGAAGCTCAAATCTGCAGCGCTGCTGTGTCTGATACAGCTGGGCAGGGTGTTTTATAAAGTGCAGGCAGAAACATTATCCCGCCAGTTGTTGATACTCAGCGCCTAGTCCTGTTTTGCATTAGCATGTTTGTTGCTTAGCATTAGCGCTGAAAGCCCCTGGCACAGGTGTGCACTCACACGCTTATAAACCTTTTTTTTCCCCTGGTCTCGGAAAGCTCCTCCGCCCCGTGGCAGGCCACTCAAACTGGCTTCTACTTGAGAGCGCCCACCTTCATCCCCAAATTAGAATGAGTGCAGATGAGAGCGAGGGAAGAGTGGAGGAGAGGAGAGGAGTCAGAGGAGCGGCGGAATATTTTCCATTTCGCCAGATGTGAGTCATTTCATCTTGTGATTCAAATGAGTGTGTGTGCTGTGTGTGAACAGATGTCCCTACCCCACCTCCTTTATCAACATTAGCTGATTGGGGTTTAGCATGCGGCTCACGCTAGCGCTGCCTCTCAGGTACGCCGCAGCTAATCTGGGCCTTGGCAGCTGTGACGAGGGGAGAGAGAGAGACAGAGAGAGAGAGAGAGAGAGAGAGAGAGAGAGAGAGAGAGAGAGAGAAGTCTGTCTCTAAGCAGAAACAAAAGGAAAGCCAGACTTCTCACTGTGGAGGGCTGAGGAGACACAGAGGGA
>NW_027100905.1:22500-26755 GCF_029633855.1 Hoplias malabaricus
AACGGTGGTTTAACTGAAGGATATCACTTCATCTAAAAGGTTCAGAGTCCTCCAGGGGTGGGAATACTCATGTCTTGTAATGGACTGTACACTCTCTCTGTGGTGGTACCCTCAAGGGAATGTATTTAACCTTTAGGGAACACCACTGGACTCTAGCACCAAAGTGCCTTCTGCAAATCATTTTTCAAAACGGCGTGTCTCCATTTTTTTTCTCACCCTTTACTCTCTGTGAAAATATAAAGCACCAATAGATGGAGCAGTACAAATGCTACTCTAGCTTTGCCTCATCATTCCCTTGCACTGACCCCAGTGACCAGAGCGTGGGAGTCTCAGCTGAGCTCATTAGAGTCTCTTTGGCCTGAACTCAGCGTCTGATGGTTTGTGACTCACTACGATCAGAGCTCTATGAGGCCGAAAGTTTCCATACAGTCATCGATGAGAGATAATCAATAAGACTGGGTGATTGGTAGGAGTGATCGATAACATGAGCGCAGGGCAGGGAGGTCGAGCTTTGTGTGTGTGTGTGTGTGTGTGTGTGTGTGTGGTGTAAAACTGGCGCGTGTGCTGCTCTAATGAGCGCAGTGTTGATTTGGCATCGGCCCTAATAGGATCAAAGAGCCCATTTGGCTCCCGGCTGACTGACAGCAACACCGAGCTGGCAGGAGACCAGAGAGAGAGAGAGAGAGAGAGAGAGAGGAAAAGCGTACAGAGGTGCAGAGAGAGAGAGAGAGAGAGAGACAGAGAGAGAGAGAGAGGAAAAGCGGAAAGAGGTGCAGAGAGAGAGAAAGGGAAGGTAAATAAAGAGAGACAATGAGAGGGAATGAGCAACTGAGAAATAGAAAAAGGGAGGGAGAGGAGAGAGAGGGAATCACACAGCAAACATACACACACACACACACAGTGATAAGGTGAGAGTTTTATAAGGCAGATTTTAGCTGTGACAGGTGTGTGTGTGTGTATGTGTGTGTGTGTGTGTGTGTGTGTTTGGGAGAGAGAGAGAGAGGTGTTTCCACAGCAGCACTAAATAACATACCTACTTCTCTCAGAGCCAGAAAAACATATCGTCTAAGCATCGTGTGCAGAACTCTTTAAATATTCACAACCTCGAAACATAACATTTACATCCAGAGAGAATCAATTATTATATGTAAAATATTCAGCAATATGTTCTTCGTGTGATTCTGAATATATTATAGAGTATTCTAAAGAGGCCACGCCTTTCACAGAGGGGAGGAAGAGAGGGATGTGTGGAAGAAAAGAGAAAATTAGGACAAAGACAAAGAGAAAAGAAAAATATATTCACAGCTCCGTCACGGCTCCTGTCTCATCCCCCTAAATTGTCAGCAAATGTTTTTTTTCATGCCTCTCTCTCTCTCTCTCTCCTCTCTCTCTCTCTCTCTCTCTCTCTCCTCTCTCTCTCTCTCTCTCTCTCCGTCTACCCCCTCCCCCCGATCCTTTTGTCTCAAAATTAGTGAAGCAGAGTGCTCGGGCGGCTAATTACGTATTCAAATGAAGGAGGCTCGTTAATGTTGCACAGGGGAGTGTGTGTGTGTGTGTGTGTGTGTGTGTGTGTGTGTTTGTGTGATTTGGATGGAGGTTGAGGCTGATGGAATTGAAATGAAGCTCTCTCTCTTTCTCTCTCCTCTCTCTCTCTTCTCTCTCTCTCTGTCTCTCTCTCTCTCTCTCTCTCTCTCTCTCTCTCTCTGCATCTGGAAGCAGCGAGGCGCGGCCCACCAGATGTCACCTCCCGGGGGTGTTAAAGGAGAGTGTGTGTATGTGTGTGTGTGTGTGGGTGATAGAGGTGTTGCTCGTCAAGCGGGTGTGTGTGTGTGTGTGTGTGGATGAGGGGGGGGGGGAATGGGGGAATGGAGGGGGTGTGAATTAAAGGCCTTTGTCTCAGCAGAAGACAAAAAGAATCAGTGAGAGACAGAATGAAGGATAAAACACTGAAATACGAAGAGTATAAAATTCGAGGTTTTGGGGTGAACTGTTCCTTCACGGCACTAGGCTTGATTCTGTTGAAACATTCATAAAGGACACTTTAACTGTCCACCTGTGTGTGTCTGCAGACTCCAGAGCAGTGCAGCGTTTAAAGACCATCGCATTTCCATAAATACACACACCATACAGCCATTTACTGTTAAGTTCATTAATAAATGCCAAGATTCCCAGAAGGTGGGACGTTGAGTGTAAATAACATCACTCTGTGCCGTTTTACTAAAATATTTTATTTGGTGGCGCAGCAGGTAGTGTCTCTGTCGCAGCTCCAGGGTTCTAGAGTGGGATTGTGTCCCTGCTCCGGGGGTGACTGTCTGTGAGGAGTGTGGTGTGTTCTCTCTGTGTCTGCGTGGGTTTCCTCCGGGTGACTGTCTGTGAGGAGTGTGGTGTGTTCTCCTGTGTCTGCGTGGGTTTCCTCCGGGTGACTGTCTGTGAGGAGTGTGGTGTGTTCTCCCTGTGTCTGCGTAGGTTTCCTCCGGGTGACTGTCTGTGAGGAGTGTGGTGTGTTCTCCCTGTGTCTGCGTAGGTTTCCTCCGGGTGACTGTCTGTGAGGAGTGTGGTGTGTTCTCCCTCCCACGCAGACACAGGGAGAACATGAAAACTCCGCCCAGGTAAAGATGGCAAAGACCCCACAGGCAGTGTTGTCCCCACAGACAATAATGGACTCAGACAGGTCTGTATTTTACCAAACATGAAATAAAGTGGCAGCACTTGTGTTGTGTAGTCGACTATGGTCCTTGGCGCCTTTCAGCACCGCTGTAAAGTTTCTCTGCAGTGAACAACTTCTTTCACAATCACATTCATTTACATCTCAGGGACTGACATTATGCAGAAATTCAATGGAAAAATCAACAGGAATTTTACTCATTATTTTTATAAAGTGTCTTTTTGCTGCAGGGTTTTCTGAGTCCGAGCTGCTGTTGTGTTGAAGCTGGTGTATAACCACTGAAGTGGTGCCACAGTGAACTCTGCTACAGCTCCAGAACACGCACACCTGCAATTACACATCCACACACACACACACACACACACACACACACACTAAACCAGCCCACCATCTGCTCACTCGTCCTTCAGCTGACATCCACCTCACCTTCACTCTAACATATATAGATTCACACCCACCCACCCACACACACCACACACAGACACACACACACACACAAGGGCATAGCAGTTATAACAGTGACCTGGAAACTAGGGTAAGGAGAGCATGGTGTTACTGCAGCTGACACACACCTAAAGATTCATCAAAGCACCCGTTAACAACAAGTTTTTGGGTCGTCCAACAATTAAGGAGATTACTTTGACAGATAATTCCCCCCAAATCCCTAGTGGATACCCATAATGCACTGCAGCGTCTGAAATTGTTCACTACCCTCCTGAACTCAGCTCCCTAGTCAAAGCCATGTAGGGAATAGTGAGTAGGGAGCACACTTCTGAGGTTTCAGCTGCTGTAATAAGGGTCAGGCCTCATAAAAACCACCCCCAAATCCCTCTAATCCGGGGGTCACTATCCCCTTGGGGTCTGTGTGTGATCCGAGAGCGATGGCGGATGAAGGTTTTGTCTCAGTTCTCCTGTACAGACCTATCGACCAATCACATTTCCTATGTACTCCATTAACACAGCGGGGCTGCGTGGATCAATCTGTATCGGTTGCATTTTAGAAAACCACTGGTCGTTATGGAAATAGTCATCAGCAGAGAGTTCCTAAATCAGGAGCTCGTGTCTGATTGGCTGTGAAGGGTTTCTCTTCTGCAGATGTTCTCCTGACCGTGGGGCTCGTATCGACTGATCTAGATCTGTCTCCTCGGGTTCTCCTGCGCTGTTTCTGTCGATAATATTTTCATTCTGCTCTTCCAAGGGTTTTAGCTGCACCCCAGTCCCAATCCAATCAGGGGTGGTGTGGTCAGTAGCTGAACAGTGCAGTGAT
This sequence comes from Hoplias malabaricus, assembly GCF_029633855.1. Lineage (NCBI taxonomy): Eukaryota > Metazoa > Chordata > Actinopteri > Characiformes > Erythrinidae > Hoplias > Hoplias malabaricus. The sequence continues at coordinate 26,433 of NW_027100905.1, forward strand.
CTACACACGACAGCGGATCGTAGCAGATGTTTATTAAGTGAGTTGTGGGGTGTACTTTGTTGTCACCCCCAAAAAGGGTTCACAAACCCTGCTCTGTGTCCCAGCTGGAGGCTAGAGCTACTAAAACACTAACACTAATTACTGAACCTGTTTTACTCACTCTGCTGGACATCATCATCTACATATTATCATTAAATGTCTGCAAACTGTAGTGTTCTTACACACACACACACACACACACATACACACACACACACTATGCCTTTATACTGTATGTAAACACATAATGTATACACTTTTCTGTAAAATCTGATAGAGTGTGT
>NW_027100906.1:0-2500 GCF_029633855.1 Hoplias malabaricus
TAAGTTAAAAAAGAGACTTTCCATTCAATCCACTCACATCTGAGAGGGCTTGGTTCCAGTCTATGGCCAGTGTGATCCTCTTGAAGAGATTTTGAGCAAGGTCTGTGAGGTAGGTCAGAATCTTTTTTTGCTCTCTTGTGTGTTTGTCAACTCTCATATGAAGACCATGGTCCTGGTTTATGGAGGCCACCTGTTTGTTTGGGGCAGGATTAATAGCTAGATGGTTGCTTTTAAAGTCTTGGTTCAGGTCTGTGGAGCTAATGGGATCTTTCTAGAATATTGAATTCCATTCCAGTAGACCCTGTTTCTCTGTTGTAAAAGAGGGCCAGTTTGGTCCCATTCCCACACACACACACAATCCAAGGTGATTGGATTCTGAAGGGCTATGTTCTGGTCTATGACAACACTGGGATCTTCCTCAAACATGGATTCCAACCTGTAGAACCAGCTGAACCCAGTTTTGGAGTTCAGATGCCCTCTGGTGTAAAATAAGGGCCAATTCCACCTCAATCCCTGTCCCATTCTCTCTCTCTCTCTCTCTCTCTCTCTCTCTCTCTCTCTCTCTCTCTCTCTCTCTCTCACACACTCATGAATCCAATGTTATTGGATTCTGAAGGGCTATGTTCTGGTCTTTGGCAACACTGGGATCTGTCTCAAAGATGGATTCCAACCTGTAGAACCAGCTGAACCCAGTTTTGGAGTTCAGATGCTCTCTGGTGTAAAAAAGGGCCAACTCCTCCTCAATCCCTGTCCCATTCTCTCTCTCTCTCTCTCTCTCTCTCTCACACACACACACACACACACACACTCATGAATCCAATGGTATTGGATTCTGAAGGGCTATGTTCTGGTCTATGGCAATACTGGGATCTGTCTCAATGATGGATTCCAACCTGTAGAACCAGCTGAACCCAGTTTTGGAGTTCAGATGCCCTCTGGTGTAAAAAAAGGGCCAATTCCTCCTCAATCCCTGCCCCATTCTCTCTCTCTCTCTCTCTCTCTCTCTCTCTCTCTCTCTCTCTCACACACACACACACACACACACACACACACACACTCATGAATCCAATGTTATTGGATTCTGAAGGGCTATATTCTGGTCTATGGCAACACTGGGATCTCTCTCAAAGATGGATTCCAACCTGTAGAACCAGCTGAACCCAGTTTTGGAGTTCAGATGCCCTCTGGTGTAAAATAAAGGCCAATTCCACCCCAATCCCTGTCCCATTCTCTCTCTCTCTCTCTCTCTCTCTCTCTCTCTCTCTCACACACACACACACACACACACACACACACACACACATACACATACACACACACTCATGAATCCAATGTTATTGGATTCTGAAGGGCTATCTTCTGGTCTATGTTAACACTGGGATCTGTCTCAAAGATGGATTCCAAGCTGTAGAACCAGTTGAACCCAGTTTTGGAGTTCAAATGCCCTCTGGTGTAAAGAAGGGCCAATTCCACCCCAATCCCTGTCCCATTCTCTCTCTCTCTCTCTCTCTCTCTCTCTCTCTCACACACACACACACACACACACACACACACACACACACATACATACACACACACACACTCATGAATCCAATGTTATTGGATTCTGAAGGGCTATCTTCCGGCCTATGGCAACACTGGGATCTGTCTCAAAGATGGATTCCGACCTGTAGAACCAGCTGAACCCAGTTTTGGAGTTCAGATGCCCTCTGGTGTAAAAAAGGGCCAATTCCTCCTCAATCCCTGTCCCATTCTCTCTCTCTCTCTCTCTCTCTCTCTCTCTCTCACACACACTCATGAATCCAATGTTATTGGATTCTGAAGGGCTATGTTCTGGTCTTTGGCAACACTGGGATCTGTCTCAAAGATGGATTCCAACCTGTAGAACCAGCTGAACCCAGTTTTGGAGTTCAGATGCCCTCTGGTGTAAAATAAGGGCCAATTCCACCTCAATTCTGTCCCATTCTCTCTCTCTCTCTCTCTCTCTCTCTCTCTCTCTCTCTCTCTCTCTCTCTCTCTCTCTCACACACACACACTCATGAGTCCAAAGCTATTGGATTCTGAAGGGCTATGTTCTGGTCTATGGCAACACTGGGATGTTCCTCAAAGATGGATTCCAACCTGTAGAACCAGCTGAACCCAGTTTTGGAGTCCAGATGCCCTCTGGTGTAAAAAGAGTTAATTCCACCTCAATCCCTGTCCCATTCTCTCTCTCTCTCTCTCTCTCTCTCTCTCTCTCTCTCTCTCTCACACACACACACACAAATCCAATGTTATTGGATTCTGAAGGGCTATGTTCTGGTCTATGGCAACATTGGGATCTGTCTCAAACATGGATTCCATTTTATTTTGGCTGTCGTCTTTAGATGAGGCTGAATTTGAGTTTTCTTGGGTAAATGCATGTTAGATATTTCTGTTTTATTAATTGCTTGATTGATTTACAGTTTTGACACAATGAATGCTGTAAACATGGCTTGTTTGTAGATTGTAAAGTTCATCA